>NW_028318713.1:1302500-1467500 GCF_062004578.1 Staurois parvus | reverse complement strand
ATCTTTTAGAATCTTCGATAGTAAGATCTAATTTGTTAAGTTTCCAGACCTCTGCCCTGTTGTGAGGGGATCCCTACTGCTCTATGATTTTAATCAATAATTTAATTTAATAATAATTTAATTAATAATTGAATAAATTAATTTCATTTTTGGCAGGTCGAGGTGTATTAAGCCACTCGCTGCCGTCTCATATCTTTTAGGAACTACGACAGTAAGATCTAATTGGTCAAGTTTCCAGACTTCTGCCCTGTTGTGAGGGGATCCCCACTGCTCTAGGATTTGAATCAATAATTTAATTTAATAATAATTGAATTAATAATTTAATACATTTATTTAATTTTTGGCAGGTCGAGGTGTATTAAGCCACTTGCTGCCGTCTCATATCTTTTAGGATTTTCGATAGTAAGATATATACGGTTAAGTTTCCAGACCTCTGCCCCGTTGTGAGGGGATCCCCACTGCTCTAGGGTTTGAATTCATAATTTAATGAATAATTGAATAAATTAATTTAATTTTTGGCAGGTTGAGGTGTAATAAACCACTCGCTGCCCTCCTATATCTTTTAGGATCTTAGTAAGATATATACGGTTACGTTAAGACTTCTGCCCCGTTGTGAGGGGATCCCCACTGCTCTAGGATTTGAATCAATAATTTAATTTAATAATAATTTAACTAATAATTGAATAAATTTATTTAATTTTTGGCAGGTCGAGGTTTATTAAAGCACTCGCTGCCGTCTCATATCTTTTAGAATCTTCGATAGTAAGATCTAATTGGTTAAGTTTCCAGACCTCTGCCCTGTTGTGAGGGGATCCCCACTGCTCTTGGATTTTAATGAATAATTGAATTAATAATTTAATAAATGTATTTCATTTTTGGCAGGTCGAGGTGTATTAAACCACTCGCAGAAAAAAACTGTACATGTACCAACTGCTTTAACAAATTATCATTGCGATCGTTTTACCATTCTAACTAAAGAAAATGTATAGACCCCCAAAAGCCAACTCAACTTGCCCCCCTTTCAGCTTTCGGAAAGGCCTAATTTTCCCATTTCGGTTGAAAGATTGACTATTTTTTAACTGAGCTATAAAAGAGAATTCATAAACCTGAAGATTGTTGATAGAAGGTGTAAAAAAGAAACAAAAAAATCCTCAAATAGGAGTGAACGCAATATCAAAACTTTACGAATATTTCCTTTGATGTAAATACTGAGAAAGCTCTAAAGTTACATAGTTAGTCTGGCTGAAAAAAGACAAAAGTCCATCCAGTTCAACCATTAAAAAAAAAAGAAAAAACGAAACAGGTATAGCCCCCCCTCCCCCCAACTACTATAACTATTTCCAATGGATTTCAGTTGATTAAACCAACATCGGTCTCTCAGAGCTATCCATTGCCCAACCAAACCAAAAAAGGAATCCCCCCTTATATCTCCATGTACAGAAGAGGGAATTTATTCTATTAAAGTATATATGTGAGCAAATATATATAAAAAATAATATATATACTGTATATACTGTAGCACATTTCTGCAATACAGGCAAATTACTCCATCGGTCCCTTTACACAGAGTAAAAAAAATACCTGTCAGTCCGGCGAGTGCTCCAGTGATCCCCTAACTTCTGAGCCAACAGCATTGCGTCTTCTGCGCTGAAATCCCAATATGTCCTCCTGCACACGGGACGTTTTTTTTTACAGCGGCTGTTTTTGGGTTTTGAAGAGTTTTTTCTACAGTCAGTAAACCCCCCCAGCATGTTCTCCTATGTGTCCATCCCCGGCATGTTATCCTATGTGTCCATCCCCGGCATGTTATCCTATGTGTCCATCCCCGGCATGTTATCCTATGTGTCCATCCCCGGCATGTTATCCTATGTGTCCATCCCCGGCATGTTATCCTATGTGTTCATCCCCGGCATGTTATCCTATGTGTGTCCATCCCCGGCATGTTATCCTATGTGTCCATCCCCGGCATGTTATCCTGTGTGTCCATCCCCGGCATGTTATCCTGTGTGTCCATCCCCGGCATGTTATCCTATGTGTCCATCCCCGGCATGTTATCCTATGTGTCCATCCCCGGCATGTTATCCTGTGTATCCATCCCCGGCATGTTATCCTGTGTGTCCGTCCCCGGCATGTTATCCTGTGTGTCCGTCCCCGGCATGTTATCCTATGTGTCCATGCACACATAGACTGGAATCAACGTTTTTTGGCTGGAAAAAAAACCCAGGGCTAGTGGGCTTCTAGAGGAGTTTTTTAGTTGTAAAAATGCTCTAACACTGAAAAACGCGGCAAGACACGCAAAGCCCTCATGCAGACTGGACGTTTTGAAACATTTTCCCGCATTTTTCCACGTTCGCGTTTTCCTGTGTTTTTCCACGTTTGCGTTTTACCGCTTTTTCAGTGTTTTTATGCTAAAAAATTCCTCTAGAAACCCACTAGTCCTGGTTTTTTTTCCAGGCAAAAAATGGTATATAATGGTAGCCACTGTGCAGCATCTATCTATCTATCTACAGTTGTGGCCAAAATTATTCAACCCCCAATGCTGTAAAGGGGTTTAGGGACTATAGTGTACATTTGGAATTGTATTCAGAATCAAATCCTACAAGGACGTTGTAACTACCCAAATGCAACTAAAATGACATCAATTGTTTATGTAATACAGTAGTAAATGGTTCTTATGTGGTTTCTTCATTGCCACAATTATTCAACCCCTTAAAGACTACCACTCTGAAGAACAGAGGTTCATACAGGTGCTTTCCATCAGGTATTGAAAACACCTGTGGATGTCACCGAGCAGCAATCAAGCATAATAAGCACCAATTAGGCAGCTTTAAAATGACTGTGATACTCAGCTCCTTCTAGACATTTACTGGTGTGGTTACAAACATGGTGAAGGCAAGAGAATGGTCCAGGAAGACAAGAGAAGAGGTGATTTCTCTTCACAGGAAGGGCAATGGCTATAAGAAGATTGCAAAGATGTTAAACATACCAAGAGACACCTTAGGAAGCATCATTCGCAAATTCAAGGCAAAGGGCACTGTTGAAACGCTACCTGGTCGTGGCAGAAAGAAGATGCTGACTTCGACTGCTGTGCGCTACCTGAAGCGTAGAGTGGAGAGAAGTCCCCGTGTGACTGCTGAGGAACTGAGAAAAGATTTGTCAGATGTGGGTACAGAAGTTTCAGCCCAGACAATAAGACGCACACTGCGTAATGAAGGCCTCCGTGCCAGAACTCCCAGGCGTACCCCCTTGCTGTCTCCAAAGAATAAGAAGAGTCGACTGCAGTATGCCAAAAGCCATGTGGACAAACCACAAAAGTTGTGGGATAGTGTTCTGTGGACTGATGAAACAAAATTAGAACTGTTTGGGCCCATGGATCAACGCTATGTTTGGAGGAGGAAGAACAAGGCCTATGATGAAAAGAACACCTTGCCTACTGTGAAGCATGGTGGAGGGTCAATCATGCTTTGGGGCTGTTTTGCTTCTGCAGGTACAGGGAAGCTTCAGCGTGTGCAAGGTACCATGAATTCTCTTCAGTACCAGGAGATATTGGATGGAAACGTGATGCAGTCCGTCACACACCTGAGGCTTGGGAGACGTTGGACCTTTCAACAGGACAATGATCCCAAGCATACCTCCAAGTCCACTAGAGCATGGTTGCAGAGGAAAGGCTGGAACATTTTGGAGTGGCCATCGCAGTCACCAGACTTAAATCCGATTGAGAACCTCTGGTGGGACTTAAAGAAAGCAGTTGCAGTGCGCAAGCCTAAGAATGTGACTGAACTGGAGGCCTTTGCCCATGAAGAATGGGCGAAGATACCCGTAGATCGCTGCAAGACACTTGTGTCAAGCTATGCTTCACGTTTAAAAGCTGTTATAACTGTAAAAGGATGCTGTACTAAGTACTAAGATTGAATGTCACTTGGGGGTTGAATAAAACTGATAATGCTGTGAGCACAGAAAAGACATTTGTGGTTATTTCATTATAACTGTTATGTTATATTTGTCTGACCTACAAGTGCCTCTTTAATGTAAATGTAAGCAAGATGACTGAATGATCAAAAGCAATGTCAAACTGGCCAAAACACTCAATTTCAGTGGGGGTTGAATAATTTTGGCCACAACTGTATCTATCTATCTATCTATCTATCTATCTATCTATCTATCTCTATCTATCTATTTCGAATCCCAACCACGGCACCACCTGCCTGGAGTTTGCATGTTCTCTCTGTGCCTGTGTGGGTTTCCTCCGGGTACTCCGGTGTCCTCCCACACTCCAAAGACATGCTGGTAGGTTAATTGGCTCCTGTCTAAATTGTCCCTAGTATGTGTATGTATGAATGTGAGTTAGGGACCTTAGATTGTACGCTCCTCGGGGGCGGGGACTGATGTGAATATATATGTAAAGCGCTGCGTAAATTGACAGCCCTATATAAGTACCTGAAATAAAGTATATTTGTTGAATTATATTAAATACGACAAAAATTGTAGTATTTCAAATATATGTCAATATGTTTGGGAAGAATATTTTTCAAATATATTTTTCTTCCATATGGGATGTGACCACTATAACAGCCAATCACAGTGGTCGCATGATTGTCAGTCCTCCCCACCCCCACTCCCTGGGCATTCAGAAGTTTTTAAAGGGATGCTTGGGCGGATGCGAAGGAGTTTAAAAAAAATCCCCTGCTGGACTACAGAACACATCCCTCTAATCTTATGGAGAAGACTGACAACACTGCTTGGGATTTCAGCATAGCAGAGGCATTATTGTCAGCTCACTACAGGAACTTAGGATCTGGTAGAAGAAGGTAGAAAAAGGGATAAAACGTTGAAACAATGTGCTTGTATTGGAAAAATGTATGAAGTTAAACCAGGGGCAGATGACAACTCATGGGGCCCCCGGGCAATAGGGGATCATGGGGCACTCAGACCACAACCAAAAAAGCCTATGAAAGGTACTAGGGGCTTCTCATGGGGCCCCCTACTGACCCTGGGCCCTCGGGCAGTGCCCGAGAGCCCAAATGGTCAGTCCGCCCCTGAGTTAAACCCTTCCTGCCCTGACCCAGCGTTCCTTTAGGTGGGTCTATATGCTCAGGGGCAGGGCCGGACTGAAAAATCATGGGGCCCCGGGCAATAAGAGATCATGGGGCCCCTGTGTCCTCGCCCACACTCAAACCACACCCAAAAAAGCCTATGAAAGGTACTAGGGGCTTCTAATGGGGCCTCCTACTGACCCTGGGCCCTTGTGCAGTGCTTGAGTGCCCAAATGGTCAGTCAGCCCCTGAGTTAAACCCTTCCTGCCCTGACCCAGCATTCCTTTAGGTGGGTCTATATGCTCAGGGGCAGGGCCGGACTGAAAAATCATGGGGCCCCGGGCAATAAGAGATCATGGGGCCCCTGTGTCCTCGCCCACACTCAAACCACACCCAAGAAAGCCTATGAAAGGTACTAGGGGCATCTCATGGGGCCTTCTACTGACCCCGGGCCCTCGGGCAGTGCCCGAGTGCCTGAATGGTCAGTCCGACCCTGCTCAGGGGCTAGGTGGGACTTCCCGTTCATGTGATTACTTTGATTGGCTGTCAAAGTTGTCACATGACTAGAAGCATGTCCTGCCAGCTCTTGATCATGACTAGGGGCCGAGAGCTGGTTATGACAGCTCGCTCAATGTGCTGTCAGCAAAGAAAGCTTGGCCGTCCATGGGTGTATATGTGCGGCGTGTGGGCATTGAAGCCCACCCTCTTTACTCCCCGCACATGCGTCACGTAGACGACAAGCGGTTAATGATCCAGTAATAACAAAGTAACATTTTCTCATTTCCTAAAAATAATGTTGTCATCCTAAAAAAAAAAACGATCCTTATGTTAATGAGGTTCTGACAAGCTTTACCGCCGGCTGAACAAAAAATGCTCGGCGAGACAGCGTAGGTACCTGATATACGGCCTGCTCGCACTGTTTATCCTTTTGCGCCTTTTTTTCCATTTCCTCCCTCTGCTTCAGCTCGTAGATAAGCTGGAACAAATCTCGCAAATCCAAAATGACTGGCTCGGCCTGAAATCGAAGGACAGAGTTTGAAATTAGTTTTCCGTCAGGATCTCATCTATTTCACTCCTGACAGCGGCAAAAACAACGCGGATTCTAAATAGCGCCTGACTCTTCGGCATAATCAGGGACTTGCTACACCGCCACGTTTAGCATGAAGATCAAACTTTCCCAAGGAAGCGATTTATCAAGAGGGGGTGAAGGAAACGCATCTTCTGCTGACAGCGAATACATTTGTGCATCTCACTCCCTGGCTCATGTTTAAGGATTTGATGATAAAATATGAAGTGGGTTCAGCAATAAGATGAAAATACACCGGGAGAGAGCGGATTTGTTATCCTACGAACCTTTTCTGCATAATGCGTCTGAATTGTTCCTCTGCCTCTGATAAATGACACTGAAACACTGCATACTGCACTCAGCTTACATCACAGCATAGACACAAGAGCCACATAAGAAATATATAGGAACCCTTCGTAATAGAGAAATCACTGAGAATGCAGCCTATCCATTCACTAGAGACCGGTGACATCACTGAGAATGCAGCCTATCCATTCACTAGAGACCGGTGACATCACTGAGAATGCAGCCTATCCATTCACTAGAGAGCGGTGACATCACTGAGAATGCAGCCTATCCATTTACTAGAGAGCGGTGACATCACTGAGAATGCAGCCTATCCATTCACTAGAGAGCGGTGACATCACTGAGAATGCAGCCTATCCATTTACTAGAGAGCGGTGACATCACTGAGAATGCAGCCTATCCATTCACTAGAGAGCGGTGACATCACTGAGAATGCAGCCTATCCATTTACTAGAGACCGGTGACATCACTGAGAATGCAGCCTATCCATTCACTAGAGACCGGTGACATCACTGAGAATGCAGCCTATCCATTCACTAGAGACCGGTGACATCACTGAGAATGCAGCCTATCCATTCACTAGAGAGCGGTGACATCACTGAGAATGCAGCCTATCCATTTACTAGAGAGCGGTGACATCACTGAGAATGCAGCCTATCCATTCACTAGAGAGCGGTGACATCACTGAGAATGCAGCCTATCCATTTACTAGAGAGCGGTGACATCACTGAGAATGCAGCCTATCCATTTACTAGAGAGCAGTGACATCACTGAAAATGCAGCCTATCCATTTACTAGAGACCGGTGACATCCCTGAGAATGCAGCCTATCCATTCACTAGAGACCGGTGACATCACTGAGAATGCAGCCTATCCATTCACTAGAGACCGGTGACATCACTGAGAATGCAGCCTATCCATTCACTAGAGACCGGTGACATCACTGAGAATGCAGCCTATCCATTTACTAGAGAGCGGTGACATCACTGAGAATGCAGCCTATCCGTTCACTAGAGACCGGTGACATCACTGAGAATGCAGCCTATCCGTTCACTAGCGACTGGTGACATCACTGAGAATACAGCCTATCCATTCACTAGAGAGCAGTGACATCACTGAGAATGCAGCCTATCCATTCACTAGAGAGCAGTGACATCACTGAGAATGCAGCCTATCCATTCACTAGAGAGCAGTGACATCACTGAGAATGTAGCCAATCCATTCACTAGAGAGCGGTGACATCACTGAGAATGCAGCCTATCCATTCACTAGAGAGCGGTGACATCACTGAGAATGCAGCCTATCCATTCACTAGAGAGCGGTGACATCACTGAGAATACAGCCTATCCCTTCAGTAGAGAGCGGTGACATCACTGGGAATGCAGCCTATCCATTCACTAGAGACCAATGACATCACTGAGAATGCAGCCTATCCATTCACTAGAGACCGGTGACATCACTGACTATGCAGCCTATCCATTCACTAGAGACCAATGACATCACTGAGAATGCAGCCTATCCATTCACCAGAGACCAATGACATCACTGACTATGCAGCCTATCCATCTTGAACATCTCAAAGGATATATGGATGCATTTCATTCTTTTACATTTAGTATTCATTCAGGAGAGTCAGTGAAAATGTGAACATCCAATATCCTCTCTATGAGATATTTTGGGTTTTGCTCTCAGGCAGACCTGCAGTCATCATGCTAATAGCTGGTGAGGAAGTAAATGTGGATTTTGCCCATTTACTGAAATTACATTTTCTAGAAGTGGAAATGGATACAAAAACAACAACAAAGTAATACACTTACTGCCTGAGCAGTTTTTATTGCCACAAATCTGTGGTTTCCCTCCTTCCCGCATACATATCCAAACGCCCGATGGTCTGTAATGTCCTTGGCGATGTAGGAGATTTCGTGTACTGCATGGTGATGATGAAGGATCTACAGAAATAAAAAAGGAAAGTTCATTCTCTAACAAACAAACATTTCAAAGGAAACGAGTTTGGAAAAGAAAGAGACGTTAGTCATTTTATTTTCAGTTCAAAAAAAGATGAGAAAGGTTCCCTTCTTTGTTGGACTTTTATTACTCTGATAGGGGATTTCCCATGACTTCCTGTCCAATCAAACCTGCATTTGTAATAGAAGTAGAGAGTAGAACTCTCCAGTGGAGACACAAACCACCAATAAAGTTCTATTGAATGATCTTATCTTCCCCTCTTTACCAAAAGAAGCTTTTCTATATGCAGTACAGGGCCTTAGTGGTTAGCACTTCTGCCTTGCAGCACTGGGGTTTCTGGTTCAAATCCCAACTGCGAGGATGAGCATGTTCTACTTGCGCGAGTTTCTTCCAGGTACTCTAGTTTCCTCCCACACTCCAAACGTACTGGTAGATAAATTAGCCCTAGCATTAGGCATGTTCATTTCTTTCTGAATAGAAATTTGAAAAATGTTTTCATTTTTCAGAGATTGGGATGTATCTGAATTTCCGAATGACAATAGTAACGAATTTAAACAAATCCAAAAAGAAGAAGAATAAAACAGAACGGAAAATAAAGGCTCTGTACTATCAGCAGATGGACTGGGGACAGTAGAAGAAGAGGAGGATCAGAGAAGACAGGATCAAACAGCCTTTTTACACAATGTGAAGGATTAACCCCTTAGGTTCCACAGTGAGTATAACAAGCATGCTTTCCTGCATCTACAGACTGATTGTACTGTTGTGGGTTTATTAATGCTTTAAATCCCCTTTCTTCCCTATTCTGATGCTCTGTTTAAACTTCGCCAAGTCGCCTTCACCACATCTAGATGCCTAAATGCATTGAGTTGCTGCCATGTGATTGGCTGATTATCAATTTGTGTTTCCAAGCCATTGAACAGGTGGACCTAATAAAGTGGCCGGTGAATGTACATATATACACAAAATATGGTCAACAAGAGGTCATAACAATAGAAAATTTCCCCTACTTAACCCCTTTACAAGGACTTTAATGCCTGGAGATGGCCAAGCTTGTCTCTCTTGTGACCGTTGGGATTGGCTCTCACAGTGGTCGCATAACTGGAAGCCCATCCCACTTCCTCCAATCAGAAGCCATGACCGAGGGCTATGGAAGACACCTTGATCATTGCGTGGGTAACATGTAGTGAACACTGTAATGGAACCGACCCGACTGCACTTGGGTACTTCCGTTAGAATACCGCTTCCCCGTCCGACCATACAAGACTAGACACCACCAATCTTGAAGTATTCCAGGAGGTAGACTAGTTTATTTGAACACAGATACTGTCAGGAATGGATTCACCACTGGTGGTGGGACTCACCTGCCGTGTGGGCTGCAGTACCAGGGCTGGCCAGTGGGTGCTCTCAGCAGCCAGAAGCTGACTCCTGCAATCAAGCCATCACCTGAGGCTGATTGCAGGAGGTGTATTTAAGGAATGGCCAGGCCTGCAGTCAGTGCCTTGGTGCATTGTTTCCCATGAGCCCCTGTACCTGGTATCCTGTGAATCTTCTGTTGCCGACCTCTGCATTGTTCCCGACCCTGCTGACCGTCTCCTGTTTAACCCCTGGCTTGCCTGACCATCCTTCTGCCTGATCATCTGTACCGCGCTGCCCGTGAGTTACTGAACCCGGCTTGTGACCCTGACCATTCTCTGCCTGCTCCTCCGGTTCCTTGCTGCCCGCACGTTGCTGACCTGGCCTTCCTGACTACGCCTTACATTACCCAAACGATCCATCCATCCCGCATGGATCTGTCCCTGTTACCAGGTCTGCCAGCCTCTTCACGTCAGGCTCCTTTCCCCGCACACCTCTGACGATGCTCTCTACCATTGCCGGACATACTCAGGGGTCGCGACCTGGTCTCAGTCTGCTCCAAGTCCATCCCCACCATCAGGGGCCCTGGTGGATAAGCAGAGTGGGACTTAGACCCCCTGAGGAACCCCGTGCTGTGAGCTGCTAGAGATGCCGCCAGGCGGTGCTTAACAGTACCAAACGGCCTGCCTGACCATTCCACCTCTCCAGCCCTGACTACACCTGTGTTCCCACACATTTCTGGTCATACCTGGATCCCTAATAGATACAAGATATATACACTCAGGGGACAATCCCCCCTCCCTGCATAATGTCACAGGGTGGGGCAATCTACATTTAGTAACAAGAGACACACAGGTATTCAAACTTCACTCCAGCAGACAGTCCCATCAGGAGAGAGGGCTGCTGGAGACACCCCCCCACTAAGCTAATGCACATAAACACATACATCCTATAATAGTTTGCTCCCAAGCCAGACAAACAATAGAACAATGGGATGCAACCACACGACATTAATCAACAACCCCCCACCCCAATATTAGGACAGATCACCCTGTACCCCCAACAGGCACAGGGCGATTTACACATAATAGGGATATGGGGAGTGGAGACAGGGGTCTCCCCACCTCTCCAAAGTGAGCCGGGTTCCATGGGCCCCCCACCCAAAAGTGACTCCCGTCACAGGCACATTCTCAGCACAGAGCCTTAGGCCACCATAGATACTTATGCGTAGCAACTGGGTCTGTTTTTCTTTAGCCCAGGTAAGACGCTTCTGACGTTGTTTGTTGTTCAGGAGCGGCTTGACAAGAGGAATAGGACATTTGAAGCCCATGTCCAGGATCCGTCTGTGTGTGGTGGCTGTTGATGCACTGACTCCAGCCTCAGTCCACTCCTTGTGAAAGTCCCCAACACTTTTGAATGGCCTTTTCCTGACAATCCTCTCCAGGCTGCGGTCATCCCTGCTGCTTGTGCACCTTTTTCTTCCACACTTTTCCCTTCCACATAACTTTCTATTAATGTGCTTTGATACAGCACTTTGGGAACATTCAACTTCTTTTGCAATTCCCTTTTGAGGCTTTCCCTCCTTATGGAGGGTGTCAGTGATGGTGTCAGGTCAGCAGTCTTTCCCATGATTGTGATTCCTACTGAACCAGACTGAGAGACCATTTAAAGGCTCAGGAACCCTTTGCAGGTGTTATGGCTGAATTATCTGATTAGAGTGGGACACTTTGAGCCGAGAATATTCCACCTTTTCACAATATTCTCATTTTCTGAGATTGTGGATTTGGGGTTTTCATGAGCTGTAAGCCATAATCATCACAATGAAGACAAATCACGGCTTGAACTATCTTGCTTTGCATGTAATGAGTCTCATATATTAGTTTCACCTTTTAAGTTGTATTACTGAAATAAATGAACTTTTGCACCATATTCTCATTTCTCGAGTTTCACCTGTATGTTATGTGGTTGCTGATAGGTCAGTGAAGACATAACAATAGAAAATTCCCCCATTGTATTCAAAACTAAAAAGAAAAAAACTTTTTGGCTGGAGATCCACCTTCGTACTCTTGATCTTTTGTAGGCATTGAGGTCCGGGGAACAGAGATATTACTAAGATCACATGAAGTATTATCAGTTTGGCATTCTCAATTCCAAAGCAACACAGACAGGCAAGACTCCATCACTTCACAAAGCCCAGGGGGCACCTTGGTTTGAGCTGCTAGAATGTATTTTTTTGGAAAGCCTACCTAAAGAAAAAAAATACACACACGTCAATTCAGTCAATGGAAACCACTAGCCAGTCAGGTGATGACACTAAGGTGGATTATGCTGAAGTAAAACATCCACCTTGATTGTCTTGTTAGATTTTCAGACTTAGACATAAAGAAGAAGAGAAAGAAGGATTTTATATTCCTTATCAAGTGTGGTGGATTATGGGATAACACTCCCAAATAGCTGGTATTAGGGGACTTACAGCCCTGTTATCCTGGGTAATGCAGCCGGCTGATTGTTGTATTGATTGTGGAGAGGAAAAAAATCTCTAGTTTCCAAACAGTGGTGACATTAAAGGGGTTATCAAAGAATTATAATTCGATATTAAAAGAATGATCTTGTTATTAAGACTACAAAATCCACGGAATTTCCAAATCCTGCTCTGCTTGGGTTTCACCATCTTCTAAGGGAATTTACAATAGGTTGTATCAGGGGCGGACTGACCATTTGGAAACTCTGGCACTGCCCGAGGGCCTGGGGTCAGTAGGGGGCCCCATGAGATGCCCCTGGTACCTTTTTCATAGGCTTTTTTGAGTTTGGGCAAGGACACAGGGGCCCCATGATCCCCTATTGCCCGGGGGCCCCAGGAGTTGTCAGTCCACCCCTGGGTTGTATAAAGGATGGATTTTGACTTTGATAGCAACCTTCCCTGATAGACTCTCGGATCTGATGAATACAGCCTTCAACCTTTGCTTCTTCTTATGTTCTGTAACATTAACATTTATGGAAAGGTGTGTTTTTTGTTTAGCCTTAGATAGAGGTCAGGTTTGTATTGTTGTCTGTGCTCTTGTTGGGTAGATTACATCCTGGTACACTCACCTCTTCAGGGATCCCGTCTTTACTCTGGCACATGGCCATTGACACTTGTGAGCTACACCTGGACTGCTGAGCCGTGACCAATCAGGAGACAGATCTCCCGAGTGGTGCGCACTTAAAGGCTGGACGATGCATTGCTTAGCGCTCGCTATTCCTAAGCCAAGCCCAACACTGCAATCCTCAGTGCCTCCATGCTTTCAGTGATCTTAGTGACCCCATCTGTGTCTCCAATAACCCCTGTACCCTCCTGTGTCTGCAGTGACCCCTGTGCACACCTGTGTCTGCAGTGACCCCTGTACCCTCCTGTGTCTGCAGTGACCCCTGTACCCTCCTGTGTCTGCAGTGACCCCTGTACCCTCCTGTGTCTGCAGTGACCCCTGTACCCTCCTGTGTCTGCAGTGACCCCTGTACCCTCCTGTGTCTGCAGTGACCCCTGTGCACTCCTGTGTCTCCTGTGTCTGCAGTGACCCCTGTGTACTCCTGTGTCTGCAGTGACCCCTGTGCACTCCTGTGTCTCCTGTGTCTGCAGTGACCCCTGTGTACTCCTGTGTCTGCAGTGACCCCTGTGCACTCCTGTGTCTCCTGTGTCTGCAGTGACCCCTGTGCACTCCTGTGTCTGCAGTGACCCCTGTGCACTCCTGTGTCTGCAGTGACCCCTGTGCACTCCTGTGTCTGCAGTGACCCCTGTGCACTCCTGTGTCTGCAGTGACCCCTGTACCCTCCTGTGTCTGCAGTGACCCCTGTACCCTCCTGTGTCTGCAGTGACCCCTGTACCCTCCTGTGTCTGCAGTGACCCCTGTGCACTCCTGTGTCTGCAGTGACCCCTGTACCCTCCTGTGTCTGCAGTGACCCCTGTGCACTCCTGTGTCTGCAGTGACCCCTGTGCACTCCTGTGTCTGCAGTGACCCCTGTACCCTCCTGCGCCCTGTCATGTGACGTGGCCTAACACTTGGTGGCTGAGTTGCTGTTGTTCCCAATTGCTTCCACTTTGTTATAATCCCACTAACAGTTGAGCGTGGAATATTTAGTAGCCAGGAAATGTCACGGATGGACTTATTGCACAGGTGACCACCTATCACGGGACCACGCTTGGAGTCACTGAGCTCCTGAGAGCGACCCATTCTTTCACCAATGTTTGTAGAAGCAGTCTGCATGCCTAGGGGCTTGATTGTATACACCTGTGTCCATGGAGGGGATTGGAACACCTGAATCACATGACATGGAGGATTGGAACACCTGAATTCAATGATTCGGGGGCTGGCCCAGTACTTTTGGCAATATAGTGTGTATATATACAGTAGCTCATATGACAACACTACAGAAATGACACTTTGCTACAATGCGGCATCCTCCAATGGAAGGTGGAGGAGCGCAAGGTCTCTAACATCCACCAGCTCCGTGATGTCATCATGGAGGAGAGGAAGAGGACTCCAGTGGCAACCTGTGAAGCTCTGGTGAACTCCATGTCCAAGAGGGTTAAGGCAGTGCTGGAAAATAATGGGGGCCACACAAAATATTGACACTTTGGGCCCAATTTGGACCTTGTCACTTAGGGGTGGACTCACTTTTGTTGTCAGCAGTTTAGACATTAATGGCGGTGTGTTGAGTTATTTTGAGGGGACAGCAAATTTACATGTTATATAAACTGTACACTGACTACGTCACATTGTAGCAAAGTGTCATTTCTTCAACAAAAGTGAGTCCCCCCCTAAATGACAAGGTCCAAATTGGGCCCAAAGTGTCAATATTTTGTATGGCCTCCATTATTTTCCAGCACTGCCTTAACCCTCTTGGGCATGGAGGTCACCAGAGCTTCACAGGTTACCACTGGGGTCCTCTTCCACTCCTCCATGACGTCATCATGGAGCTGGTGGATGTTAGAGACCTTGCGCTCCTCCACCTTCTGTTTGAGGATGCCCCATTGTAGCAAAGTACATTTCTTCAGTGTTGTCACATGAAAAGATATAATAAAATATTTACAAAAAAGTGAGGGGCGGACTCACTTCTGTGAGATACTGTATATAAATAATTTTTATATTTCAATGTTATATATATTTTTTTTAAATCACACACACACATATATATATACAGTGGGGCAAAAAAGTATTTAGTCAGCCACCAATTGTACAAGTTCTCCCACTTACAAAGATGAGAGAGGCCTGTAATTGGCATCATAGGTAGACCTCAACTATGAGAGACAAAATGAGAAAACAAATCCAGACAATCACATTGGCTGATTTGGAAAGAATTTATTTGCACATTATGGTGGAAAATAAGTATTTGGTCACCTACAAACAAGCAAGATTTCTGGCTCTCACAGACCTGTACCTTCTTCTTTAAGAGGCTCCTCTGTCCTGCACTCATTACCTGTATCAATGGCACCTGTTTGAACTTGTTATCAGTATAAAAGACACCTGTCCACAACCTCAAACAGTCACACTCCAAACTCCACTATGGTGAAGACCAAAGAGCTGTCGAAGGACACCAGAAATAAAATTGTAGACCTGCACCAGGCTGGGAAGACTGAATCTGCAATAGGCAAGCAGCTTGGTGTGAACAAATCAACTGTGGGAGAAATAATTAGAAAATGGAAGACATACAAGACCACTGATAATCTCCCTCGATCTGGGGCTCCACGCAAGATCTCACCCCGTGGGGTCAAAATGATCACAAGAACGGTGAGAAAAAATCCCAGGACCACACAGGGGGACCTAGTGAATGACCTGCAGAGAGCTGGGACCAACGTAACAAAGGCTACCATCAGTAACACACTACGCCGCCAGGGACTCAGATCCTGCAGTGCCACACGTGTCCCCCTGCTTAAGCCAGTACATGTCCGGGCCCATCTGAAGTTTGCTAGAGAGCATTTGGATGATCCAGAAGAGGATTGGGAGAATGTCATATGGTCAGATGAAACCAAAATAGAACTGTTTGGTAGAAACACAACTTGTCGTGTTTGGAGGAGAGAGAATGCTGAGTTGCATCCAAAGAACACCATACCTACTGTGAAGCATGGGGGTGGCAACATCATGCTTTGGGGCTGTTTCTCCACAAAGGGACCAGGACGACTGATCCATGTACAGGACAGAATGAATGGGGCCATGTATCGTGAGATTTTGAGTGCAAACCTCCTTCCATCAGCAAGGGCATTGAAGATGAAACGTGGCTGGGTCTTCCAACATGACAATGATCCCAAACATACCGCCCGGGCAACGAAGGAGTGGCTTCGTAAGAAGCATTTCAAGGTCCTGGAGTGGCCTGGCCAGTCTCCAGATCTCAACCCCATAGAAAACATTTGGAGGGAGTTGAAAGTCCATGTTGCCCAGCGACAGCCCCAAAACATCACTGCTCTAGAGGAGATCTGCATGGAGGATGGGCCAACATACCAGCAACAGTGTGTGCCAACCTTGTGAAGACTTCCAGGAAACGTCTGACCTCTGTCATTGCCAACAAAGGATATATAACAAAGCATTGAGATGAACTTTTCATATTCACCAAATACTTATTTTCCACCATAATTTGCAAATAAATTCTTTCCAGATCAGCCAATGTGATTGTCTGGATTTGTTTTCTCATTTTGTCTCTCATAGTTGAGGTCTACCTATGATGCCAATTACAGGCCTCTCTCATCTTTTTAAGTGGGAGAACTTGTACAATTGGTGGCTGACTAAATACTTTTTTGCCCCACTGTATATATATATATATATTTGTGTGTGTGTGTGTGTGTCTGCCTGCATTGCATAGAGAAGCACAGAGACCCAGTGATGACATCACTGGGTCTAAGATAATGAAAACAGAAAACCTGTCCATGTTCCTACCACTTCTATACTGCCGCTCTCGTCTGGGAAAAGAGGTGGCAAATATTCTACAAAGGGATAGAAGGATAATATTCATATAGATTTTTTATTTGTCCGGTGATACACATTTCTGCACTTGCTCGTGAAAAATCCTAATTTTCAGTTGGGAACCGATCTTCATTTTTTTTTTTGTTTTATTTCAACAGATGGGTTTCCTATCAACCTCTATATTTCCCGTGGTCTGTAAACCATGTGACCACCCTTCCCTTCTATTTGCTGCCTTATTAAACATTCCCACATGAAAAAAAAAAGAAGCGTCCATCGCAGATCGAAATGACTCTTTAAACGCCTGAGCTATTATCAGCTTATTAAACATACACCGCGCAGAATGGGTTCTGAATTATTCTGAATATCACTGATAATTTCAAATGGTTGTATCGCGCCGTAATGACTGACATGCATGGCATATTCATTTGAATTGTAGCATAATACTTGTGGCGGGATATTAACAGGAACGTTTGGCGCAGCGAGCAGGAGAAGGACCGGGCAACATCTGTGACTGTAAAATGAAATGCAGAAAACGTTGATAGGAATGGCAGCCCGGCTCGTTCCAGACTCCATTACTTGCATGACTTTGTGTCCAATGCAATCTGCGCAAATCGAGGTTGTCATTGAGAAGAGCCGCGCCAATGTGTCGCTCTTTGATGCGTCGATTTAGTGGTGTTTTCCTGCCTGATTGAAGTTTACTTGGCTCTGCGATCACTTCATATTCTTTTGTCAGTTTTTTTGGGAAATATTTCAATCACCTTTGTTCATAATTTACTAGGTGCAAATACGCCAACTTCTACAAGTGCGCCAAACCGGCTGTGACAAAAGTAAAAAGGAATGGTGCAAATGGTACTCCTAGGTTTCTCTTCAGCTGGGGTGACATTATTTTTACAAACTGGGCAGAATTTGGAAATATATACTATAGACAAGGGGTGGACTGACAACTCATGGGGCCCCCGGGCAATAGAGGATCATGGGGACCCTGTGTCCTCGCCCACACTCAAACCACACCCAAAAAAGCCTATGAAAGGTACCAGGGGCATCTCATGGGGCCCCCTACTGACCCCGGGGCCCTCGGGAAGTGCCCGAGTGCTCGAATGGTCAGTCCGCTCCTGCTATAGACTACGCTATATATTTATAAATTGATATAGCTTTATATATTTAATTTATATATTTAATTGTTATATATATTTAAAAAACAAAATTATACATATATATATATATTAGTGTGTAATTTTTAAAAAAATATACATAACAATTAAATATATAGTGTGTGTGTATATATATATGTATGTGTATGTATGTATATAACATTTAAACTCCCTGGCGGTATGAATATTTCAGATTTTTGGTGCTGAAAGCGGTACCATTTTTTTCCATGGAAATATGTAGTTTTTTTATTGTAGGCTGTAATTTTTAGGAATAACTCACTGAAATCTGTCCGAACAAGAGTCTAGTAAACATCCCGGGGATGATAAAATTTGAAACACAAAATCATAAATTATAATTTAATAAATAATCATAAAAAATAATAATATAATAATACATTTAATTCAATAATATAATCAAACCAAAAACACTGAAATGTGAAATAGAGCGCCAAGTTCGCACATCGCTGAGCAAAGTCGCAGAATCGTTTTCAGTGTCTGATGAGGAATTTCCCCCACAAATCATTATCACTCAATTCTGCAAGTGGTTCTGATTTACTATCGCTGTTCTCTAGCCGGTCTAAAACCGCGTCTGACCTAAAGGGACGCTTTTTGGACGCCATGGACTTTTCTAAGTTTCCAGGCAGAAAGAACATTCAAAATGCAGGCAGGGCGCCGGACAAAGCACTCGGGACAAAATGTATGTGAAATGGTTTGATACAGGAATGTTTTACTATGTAGAATCGTTTTGAAAAAAATGAAATTTTTTTTTAAATTTTCAAATTTCCCGCCGCTGGCGGCGCCTGCACGTCCCGACGTCACAGGGACCGGAACACAGAAGCCGGATGCCGGCATTGGCCGGAGGAGATGGCCGGGGACACTGCAGGGGACACACCGTGGGAGCGAAGGACAAGGTAAGCTCTGCAGGGACCCCCTGAGCAACGCCGCATGGTAAGCCCGAGTGTAGCTCGGGGTTACCGCTTTTGGTACTGAAACTTTACCCCGAGCTACACTTGGGAATACCGCCAGGGGGGTTAAATACAGTGAGGAACAGAAGTATTTGAACACCCTGCGATTTTGCAAGTTCTCCCACTTCTCCATCATGGAGGGTCTGACATTCACATTGTAGGTGTCATTCCCACTCTGAGACAGAATTTAAAAAAAAAATCAGGAAATCTCATTGTATGATTTGTAAAGAATGTATTTGTCTCGCACGGCTGAACAGAAGTATTTGAACCCCTGAGAAGATCCGTGTTAATATTTGGTACAGAAGCCTTTGTCTGCAATTCCAGAGGTCAGACGTTTCCTGTAGTCCTCGGTCAGGTTTGCACTGCAACAGGGATTTTGGCCGACTCCTCCACACCGATCTCCTCTAGATCTGTCAGGTTTCGGGGCTGTCGCTGAGCAACACGGAGTTTCAGCTCCCCCCAAAGATGTTCTATTGGATTTAGGTCTGGAGACTGGCTAGGCCACTCCAGAACCTTGATATGCTTCTTACGGAGGCACTCCTTGGTTCTCCTGGCTGTGTGCTTCGGGTCGTTGTCATGTTGGAAGACCCAGCCACGACCCATCTTCAATGCTCTGACTGAGGGAAGGAGGTTGTTGCTCAAAATCTCACAATAAATGGCCCCGTTCATCCTCTCCTTAATACAGTGCAGTCGTCCTGTCCCCTTCGCAGAAAAGCACCCCCAAAGCATGACGTTACCACCCCCATGCTTCACAGTAGGGATGGTGTTCTTGGGATGCAACTCATCCTTCTTTTTCCTCCAAACACGACGAGTGAAGTTTAGACCAAAAAGTTCTACTTTGGTCTCATCTGACCACATGGCTTTCTCCCATGCCTCCTCTGGATCATCCAGATGGTCATTGGCAAACTTCAGACGGGCCTGGACGTGTGATGACTTGAGCAGGGGAACCTACAGACGGGCCTGGACGTGTGATGACTTGAGCAGGGGAACCTTCCGTGCAATGCATGATTGGAAACCATGACGGCGTAGTGTTCTACCGACAGTGACCTTTGAAACTGTGGTCCCAGCTCTCTCCATGTCATTGACCAGCTCCTCCCTTGTAGTTCTGGGCTGATTCCTCACCTTTCTTCATCAGTGATACCCCACGAGGTGACATCTTGCATGGAGCCCCAGTCCCCAGGACTTTGAAGGCCTAGAACAGAAGGTCACGGCTCTCGATGGTCCATAGCAGAGGTGGACTGACAACTCATGGGGCCCCCGGACAATAGGGGATCATGGGGCCCCTGTGTCCTCACCCACACTCAAACCACTTCCAAAAAAGCCTATGAAAAGTACCAGGGCATCTCATAGGGTCCCCTACTGACCCCGGGCCCTCAGGCAGTGCCCGAGTATTCTAATCAGTCTGCCCCTGGTCCATAGCATCACGGAGCTACTACATCCCACGCACAACAGCTGACATTTCAAATCAAAGATCTCAGCAGGATTGGCGCACATCAAAGAAAAAAGATTCAATGACACCTTCATGCACCCATCCCCCCCCCCTCGCTGAAATGCACTAAATATCTCAGAGCAGAGCTCTGACGGCCTCACATTTCAGGCAGCGAGATCAGTAGAGGCAGTTACGGGAATTTCCATTTCATAATTACACGGCTTTGAAAAAAATCCGTCACTTTCACACCCAGCTTGTTCTAATTCTGAGATATACATTCGCGCTACGATTGCGACACATTTCTTCCGTGACACCGTCACCTTCCTCGTTTCTTATTACCGATATAATTATCTCGAGCGGGGGACGGGGCCCCTCTTTTTTCATTGCCAGCGTGACATTTCCATGGTGGAGCCGTGTCATCGGCGACATACGTTGGCCGTGCGTAGAAATTACATCAGATATGCGTTGCCCATTACATCCTCCGCCGTGTAATGATGGGCTTGTCTCGGCTCCAGATGGATGGGCCGCGCTGGAGGTCTTGTGATGCGGGAAAAAGGAACAAAGGGAATTAGTAACCGAACACGGAGGGGAGATGAAGGGACATTGAGACCAGGGGCGGACTGACAACTCATGGGGCCCCCGAGCAATAGGGGATCATGGGGCCCCTGTGTCCTTGCCCAAACTCAAAAAAGCCTATGAAAAAGGTACCAGGGGCATCTCATGGGGCCCCCTACTGACCCCGAGCCCTCAGGCAGTGCCCGAGTTTTCAAATGGTCAGTCCGCCCCTGGGTGGACTGACAACTCATGGGACCCCCGGACAATAGGGGATCATGGGGCCCCTGTGTCCTCGCCCACACTCAAACCATACTCAAAAAAGCCTATGAAAGGTACTAGGGGCATCTCATGGGGCCCCAGGGGCGGACTAACCATTTGGAAACTCGGGCACTGCCCGAGGGCCCGGGGTCAGTAGGGGGCCCCATGAGATGCCCCTGGTACCTTTTTAATAGGCTTTTTTGAGTTTGGGCAAGGACACAGGGGCCCCATGATCCCCTATTGCCCGGGGGCCCCATGAGTTGCCAGTCCACCCCTGTGGGGTCCCCTACTGACCCCGGGCCCTCAGGCACTGCCCAAGTTTCCAAATGGTCAGTCCGCCCCTGGGTGGACTGACAACTCATGGGGGCCCCGGGCAATAGGGGATCATGGGGCCCCCTGTGTCCTCGCCCACACTCAAACCACATTCAAAAAAGCCTATGAAAGGTACCAGGGGCATCTCATGGGGCCCCCTACTAACCCCGGGCCCTCGGGCAGTGCCCGAGTTTCCAAATGGTCAGTCCGCCCCTGGGTGGTCCGACAACTCATGGGGCCCTCGGGCAATAGGGGATCATGGGGCCCCCTGTGTCCTCGCTCACACTCAAACCACACTCAAAAAGGTACCAGGGGCATCTCATGGGGCCCCCTACTGACTCCGGGCCCTCGGGCAGTGCCTGAGTTTCCAAATGGTCAGTCCGCCCCTGGGTGGACTGAAAACTCATGGGGCCCCCGGGCAATAGGGGATCATGGGGCCCCTGTGTCCTCACCCACACTCAAACCACACCCAAAAAAGCCTATGAAAACGGTACCAGGAGCATCTCATGGGGCCCCCTACTAACCTCGGGCCCTCGGGCAGTGCCTGAGTTTCCAAATGGTCAGTCCGCCCCTGATCAAGACAATTCCAAATTTAAAGTGGACCTTTAATCGCCTTATATTTTTTCCTTCCCTGGTCCCTCCTTCCTTCCTCATCAACCTGCCAACGGCCAGCTTGGACTGCATGGACTCTGTATTCATCCTTCCCAACTATGTCATCATTCCATAAAGTCTTTCCGTTCTCATTACATACCCTATTTAAGGCCCAGTGATGTCATCACTGGGTCTCTGTGCTTTTCTATGCAATGCAGGCAGATCATGGCTGGTGGGAGGAGCCAGCAGGGTGCTGTACATAGCTTCCTGAAAAGCATCACAGCACCCGGGCCTCAGTGCTCCTCTCAAGAGCCCTCACCCCGAGGTTCACACCTAAGCGTTTTCCGCAGCATTTTGCCGAAACGCAGTACAGTCCATTTCACATGATTTCCTATGGGACAGGAATGAAATGAAAAAAAAAACTCTGCAAAACGTGAAAATATGCAAGTGCAAAAACGTGGAACGCAATGCAGAAACGCATGACTTCCCAAGAGACAAGTTCACATCTCTGCGTTTTTTGGAAAGGGTCAGGGACTTTTTTGAACGCAAAACGTTGCTTTTTTGGTTCTATAAACTGCAATGGGAACGCTGCAGAAAAGCATTTAGTGCGTTCTTCCTGCGTTTTTGGCAGGTTTAAAATCTGCCTAGCAACAGGAAAAAGAAAAAAAAAGAGAAAAAAACCCTCCGCAAAACGCAACACATGACTTCCTATGGGACAGGTTCACATCTCTGCGTTTTCACCCCGATGCGTTTTATTGAAAAGGGTCAGGGACTTTTTTGAACGCAAAACGCTGCTTTTTTGGTTCTATAGACTTCAATGGGAATGCTACAGAAAAGCATGTAGTGCGTTTTTTCTGCATTTTTTCTGCGTTTTTGACAGGTTTTTGATGTGTTTAAAATCTGCCTAGCAACAAGAAAAAAAAAAGAAAAAAACGTGGAACGCAATGCAGAAACGCATGACTTCCCAAGAGACAAGTTCACATCTCTGCGTTTTTTGGTAAGGGTCAGGGACTTTTTTGAACGCAAAACGTTGCTTTTTTGGTTCTATAAACTGCAATGGGAACGCTGCAGAAAAGCATTTAGTGCGTTCTTCCTGCGTTTTTGGCAGGTTTAAAATCTGCCTAGCAACAGGAAAAAGAAAAAAAAAGAGAAAAAAACCCTCCGCAAAACGCAACAAATACGCAATGCAGAAACACATGACTTCCTATGGGACAGGTTCACATCTCTGCGTTTTCACCCCGATGCGTTTTATTGAAAAGGGTCAGGTACTTTTTTGAACGCAAAACGCTGCTTTTTTGGTTCTATAGACTTCAATGGGAATGCTACAGAAAAGCATGTAGTGCGTTTTTTCTGCATTTTTTCTGCGTTTTTGACAGGTTTTTGATGTGTTTAAAATCTGCCTAGCAACAAGAAAAAAAAAAGAAAAAAACCGCAGAACGCAATGCAGAAACACATGACTTCCTATGGGACAGGTTCACATCTCCGCGTTTTCACCCGGTGCGTTTTTTTGGAAAGGATCAGGGACTTTTTGAACGCAAAACTTAGCTTTTTTTGGTTCTATAGACTTCAATGGGAACGCTGCAGAAAAGCATATAGTGCGTTTACCCTGCGTCTTTGCCAGGTTTTTGATGTGTTTAAAATCTGCCCAGCAACAAAAAAAGTTAAAAAATGAAAAAAAACCTCCGCAAAACGCAGCAAATACGCATGTGCAAAAAAAGGAAAGGGTCAGGGACTTCTTTGAATGCAAAATGTTGCTCTTTTGGTTCTATAGACTTCAATGGGAATGCTGCAGAAAAGTATGTAGTGCACTTTTCCTGCATTTTTTTATGTGTTTTTGACAGGTTTTGATGCGTTTAAAATCTGCCTAGCAACAAGAAAAATGAAAAAATGAAAAAAAAAAAACCTCCGCAAAACGCAACAATTGCGCCAGTGCAAAAATGCGGAACGCAATGCAGAAACGCATGACTTCCTATGGGACAGGTTCACATCTCCGCGTTTTCACCCGCTGCGCTTTTTTGAACACAAAATGTTGCTGTTTTGGTTCTATAGACTTCAATGGGAACGCTGCAGAAAAGCATTTCGTGCGTTTTTCCTGTGTTTTTGTTTTTGATGTGTTTAAAAGCTGCCTAGCAACAAGAATAAAAAAAACCTCCGCAAAACGCAACAAATACGCAAAAGCAAAACCGCGGAACGCAATGCAGTAATGCATGACTTCCTATGGGACAGGTGCACATCTCTGCGTTTTCACCCGCTGCGTTTTTTGGAAAGGGTCAGGGACTTTTTTGAATGCAAAACGTTGCTTTTTAGGTTCTATAGACTTCAATGGGAACGCTGCAGAAAAGCATTTAGTGCGTTTTTCCTGCGTCTTTGCCAGGTTTTTGATGTCTTTAAAATCTGCCTAGCAACAAATAAAAAAATAAAAAAAACTCAGCAAAACGCAACAAATACGCAAGTGCAAAAATGCAGAACGCAATGCAGAAACGCATGACTTCCTATGGGACAGGTTCACATTTCCACGTTTTTACCCCAGTGCGTTTTTTTGGAAAGGGTCAGGGACTTTTTTTGAACGCAAAACGTTGCTTTTTTGGTTCTATAGATTTCAATGGAAACACTGCTGAAAAGCATGTATTGCATTTTTCCTGCATTTTTGATGCATTTTGACAGGTTTTTGATGCATTTAAAATCTGCCTAGCAACATGAAAAATAAAAAAATAAAAAAAAAACCTCTGCAAAAACGCAAAACACAATGCAGAAACGCATGACTTCCTATGCGACAGGTTCACATCTCCGCGTTTTCACCCGGTGCGTTTTTTGGAAAGGGTCAGGGGCTTTTTTGAACGCAAAACGTTTTTTGGTTCTATAGACTTTAATGGGAACGCTGCAGAAAAGCATATAGTGCATTTTTCCTGCATTTTTGACAGGTTTTTGTGGCGTTTAAAATCTGCCTAGCAACAAGAAAAATAAAAAAATGAAAAAAAAACCTCCGCAAAACGCAACAAATAGGCAAGTGCAAAAACGTGGAATGCAATGCAGAAACGCATGATTTCCTATGGGACAGGTTCAAATCTCTGCGTTTTCAACCGGTGCGGTTTTTGGAAAGGGTAAGGGCTAGTTCACACTAGATGCAGTGTGCTTTTTTTCTGCATCAAAACTGCATGCACTGTATTTTCCATGTATTCCAATGGCCCGGGTTCACACCAGTGCAGTCAGTTTCCAGTGCAGAAAAAAAAAGTAGAACGTGCTGCATTTTTTCTTTGCTGAACTGTACTGGAACATAGCAAACTGCATCAAAACTGCACTGGAACTGCGTGTGGTGTGAACTGTCAGCATCCGGAGGGCATTTTTGTAGTGTGGACTGGCCCTCAGGGACATTTTTTCGATGCATCCCCAGTATTTATGCCTTTAAAGTGCAATTTATAAAGAGTTTTGAACAGATAAAATACTTTTTTTTAAACTTTTTTCTGACCTCCGGAACGGATTAATCGTTTTTTAATGCATTCCTATGGGAAACCGCGTTTCGGTTTATGAATTTTTTGCAATACAAAAAGTCCCGGAGAACGCATTAAATTCGTAAACCCGAGGTATGCCTGTATGTATACCGCCATTTGTAAACGCTATAACTTTCACGTAAATTAACCGCCTCCCACCCGCCATATAGTCCAATGACGGGCGCAAGGCGGTTCTCTCGTTCTGGGAGGACGTCATATGACGTCCTCCCATTCTCACCGCGCATGCGCTGCAATCGGTGGTGCACTCTGTCCTCCGGACACAGATCACCAATCAATGGAAAGAGCCGAAGATGTCGGCTCGGTCATGTGATCAGCTGTGTCCAATCACAGCTGATCACATGTATATAGGGAAATGACGGTTATTGGCATTTCTCTCCCCACGAGCTGTCACACTGACAGAGGAGAGGAGAGCCGGTAATCGGCATTCCGCGGAGGGGACATGTACACTGATCATCAGGGCACTGATGATCAGTGTGCCCTGATGATCAGTGTAGCCCCAGCAGTGCCACCTGTCAGTGCCCTTCAGTGCCACATATCAGTGCCTACCAGTGCACATCAATGCCACATATCAGTGCCCACCTGAGCTGCCTTTCAGTGTCACCCATCAGTGCCAGTCAGTGCCACCTATCAGTGCTGCCAATCAGTGCCACCTATCAGTGCCAGTCAGTGCCACCTATCAGTGCTGCCAATCAGTGCCGCCTATCAGTGCGAGTCAGTGCCACCTATCAGTGCCAGTCAGTGCCACCTATCAGTGTGCATCAGTGCCGCCTATCAGTGCCCGTCAGTGCTGCCTATCAGTGCCATCTAACAGTGCCAGTCAGTGCCACCTAACAGTGCCACCTATCAGTGCCATATATGAGTGCTGCCTTTCAGTGCCCATCAGTGATGCCTGTGAATGCCCATCAGTGCCACCTACCAGTGCCTCCTCATCAGTGCCCAGCAGTGCCACCTATCAGTGCCCATCACTGCAGCCTCATTAACGCACATCAGTGAAGGAGAAAAATCACTTATTTACAAAATCTTATAACAAAAACTAAAATTTTCAGTGGTTTTTGCTTTGTTTAGGAAAAAATAAAATTCCCAGAGGTGATTAAATACCACCAAAAGACACCTCTATCTGTCACAAAAAAATGATAAAAATTTCATATGGGTGCAGTGTTGCATGACCGCGCAATTGTCATTCAAAGTGTGACAGCGCTGAGAGCTGGAAATTGGCCTGGGCAGGAAGGGGGTAGAAGAGCCCGGCAGGCGAGGGGTTAATTTACACGTATTGGCATTTTTTTTATAGCAAAGACACGGAACAGAATACATTTTGACCTCAATTTATGACGAAATTGTATTTTTTTATTTTTTTTTACTGCACATGTTTATTAGCAAAAAGTAAAAAAAAAATTTTTTTTTTTTTTTTCAAAATTGTCGTATAGCGCAAAAAATAAAAAACGCACAGGCGATCACATACCAGTCATAGAAAGCTCCATTTATGGGAAAAAAAGGACGTAAATTTAATTGGGGTGCAGCATTGCATGACCGCGCAATTGTCAGTTAAAGTAACGCAGAAAATTGCGTGGTCAGGAAGGGGGGAATCCTCTGGAGGGCAAAGGGGGGTTGGAATCCTCTGGAGGGCGAGGGGGGGGGGGAATCCTCTGGAGGGCGAGGGGGGGAATCCTCTGGAGGGCGAGGGGGGGAATCCTCTGGAGGGCGAGGGGGAGGGGGGGAATCCTCTGGAGGGCGAGGGGGGGAATCCTCTGGAGGGCGAGTGCAGACCACAATTAATCGAACGTCACACAAAGCCTGGTCCTCCTTTGTCTCCAGCGTTGGATCGCTTTCCCAGCCCCAAACCGCCTCTGGAACTCGGACTGGCAGAAGTTTCCCTTTCAGGCATCTGGAGTCCCCGGGGGGGGGGGAAGATTTGGGGGGGCCGCGGCAGCGGCGGAGATTAAAGTGACCTAATTCTGAAGTTTGGAGGAGAGAGGCGCCAGTCAATGTTCCAGCTTACAAGACATGCGATGGGAAGTCGTGAATATTGCACGAAGCGCAGGAGTCCTCGCCAAGTCCTCGGTTTGTTGTCACGTCGCTTCTTCCCACGCCGGTCATTTTCGTGTATTTTTAGATTTCCCATATAGTTGCTGTTAGCTTGACTTTTTTTTTTTTTTAGGTGAACCTGTCTCCTCTTCAAAGTACTTAAAGCAGTATTAAACCCAAAACCAATCATTAGATGTGGTGGCTGCATTAGTTTTCTTTTTTTTAGTCTTTTCCCCTCTGTTCTTACCTGGTGACCTGGCCAATAACACACCTCCTGTATTAGAGCGCCTCCACTCTGGAGGAAGGAAGAGAGGGGCCACCATTAGACAGCAGCATTGTCAGTCTGGGGGAGCGGGAGTGGAGAGTGTTGGATGTACTAACATATTTATATACACTAACAAATTGAAACCAAGCTCCAGTTGAAGTGCTACTAAACCCAGGACCCCGCATTCACTATATCCGCTCTCCCCGGACCCTGCATTCACTATATCCGCTCGCCCCGGACCCTGCATTCACTATATCCGCTCGCCCCGGACCCTGCATTCACTATATCCGCTCTCCCCAGACCCTGCATTCACTATATCCGCTCGCCCCGGACCCTGCATTCACTATATCCGCTCTCCCCAGACCCTGCATTCACTATATCCGCTCGCCCCGGACCCCGCATTCACTATATCCGCTCTCCCCAGACCCCGCATTCACTATATCCGCTCTCCCCGGACCCTGCATTCACTATATCCGCTCTCCCCGGACCCTGCATTCACTATATCCGCTCTCCCCGGACCCTGCATTCACTATATCCGCTCTCCCCGGACCCCGCATTCACTATATCCGATCTCCCCGGACCCCGCATTCACTGTATCCGCTCTCCCCGGACCCCGCATTCACTATATCCGGTCTCCCCGGACCCTGCATTCACTATATCTGGTCTCCCAGGACCCTGCATTCACTATATCCGCTCTCCCCAGACCCCGCATTCACTATATCCGGTCTCCCCGGACCCTGCATTCACTATATCCGCTCTCCCCGGACCCTGCATTCACTATATCCAGTCTCCAAGGACCCTGCATTCACTATATCTGCTCTCCCCGGACCCTGCATTCACTATATCCGCTCTCCCCAGACCCTGCATTCACTATATCCGCTCTCCCCGGACCCTGCATTCACTATATCCGGTCTCCCCGGACCCCGCATTCACTGTATCCGCTCTCCCCGGACCCCGCATTCACTATATCCGATCTCCCCGGACCCTGCATTCACTGTATCCGCTCTCCCCGGACCCCGCATTCACTGTATCCGCTCTCCCCGGACCCCGCATTCACTATAACTGCTCTCCCTGGACCCCGCATTCACTATAACTGCTCTCCCCGGACCCTGCATTCACTATATCCGCTCTCCCCGGACCCCGCATTCACTGTATCCGCTCTCCCCGGACCCCGCATTCACTATAACTGCTCTCCCTGGACCCCGCATTCACTATAACTGCTCTCCCCGGACCCTGCATTCACTATATCCGCTCTCCCCGGACCCCGCATGCACTGTATCTGGTCTCCCACAGTACACACAACATGGAAATGCAATTATTTTAGTAAATATAAACTGCTAAATCCCTCTTCTCATCAGCAGTATATAGCAGTCTTGTGACTTCTATCAGTGTCCAGCCCAGCCTATGTTAAAGCTTGTAGGAGGAGTTTTCTTTCTGCTCTAGGAGGATACAGAACCCCTGAGCCTCTGCCTGGACAGTGCTGATTGGCCCTGTGCTGATCATATAAACTCTATCCAAGAAAAAAAAAAAAACACCAAACTGAGCATGTGCAGAGTGACTCCACATGATATGTCTTATCAGGAGACAAGAAGGGGGGCTCTGGAAGAAGGGGAGGATCAGAGAAGACAGGATCAAACAGCCTTTTTACCCAATGTGGATTATTAACCCCTTAGGTTTCACAGTGAGTATACCCAGCATGCTTTACTGCATCTACAGACTGATTGTACTGTTGGGGGCTCAGTAACACTTTAATACTTTACAATCAGTTGCAGCAAAAATTTTTTCCTTTTGGGATAAAGGCTTTGCACAGATAAATGAAAGCTGATCATAGTAAGCACCCCTGCCAGTGGTAAATGGTTTGTCTCATCTCTGTAAACTGTTACATCTGGAAGAGAGCTTGTTCTTTTGAAAAACAACAGACTTATGCAGGCCATAGAGGGGTCAAAAAACGTTCGTTTAAAAAAAAAAAAGAAAAATCGGTCATTCGATCAGCCGACGTTACCACCAACGGTAAAACAAATCGGCGGATTTTCGTCCCGTCTACGACGGCATTTGATTACTTCTGTCCCTGCAGAGAGCTCCGCTATTATATTTTATATGATTAAAGTCTTGTGGTTGCAACAATGTATCCATTTGTATCCATTTGTATCCATTTGTATCCATTTGTATCCATTTCAGATACAGATGTTTTTATTTGGATACAAATGGATACATTGTTGCAACTGCAAGACTTTTTCATGTCAAATATAATAGCGGAATGGAATTCTTGCGCAGATTTTTTATCGGTAAAATGATTTGCCGATTTGTCCATCATTGCCGGGAAAATCGGTCGATTGGCAAAATCGGCCGATTTTTTTCCAACTTTACCGATAAAAAAAAATGTGCCAAAACCCCCAAAAATGGCCGACCAATTAACCCATTAACGGTGTGAAAATCGGCCGTTTTTTTTCGGCCGAAAAAAATCGCCCAATTTTCGACCCGTCTATGACCTGCATTACTGGCTGGATCACCAGCTGAAAACCTAAAAAAAAAAAGAAGACAAATGCAGCCACCGCATCTAAGAATTGGTAAGCTGCGATATAATAAACGTTCGCTTTTGGGTTCAATACAGCCTTTAAAAGGTAAGTGAAGTCCAAAATACTTACAGAACCTGTAAAAGTAGAACTGAAGGCAAAAGTCTTTTTTCATCTTACATCCTAGACAGGCGCGCCCCGAGATTGCGCAGGGTTGTAAAGGGCGCCCCCTTGGGTGAACAAAGGTTGAGAAACATTGGGCTAGGGCAGGCGTGGGCAGCTGTGGCCCTCCAGCTGTTGGTGAACTACAAGTCCCATCATGCCCCTGCCTTTGGGAGTCACGCTTGTAACTGTCAGTTTTGCAATGCCTCATGGGACTTGTAGTTCTACAACAGCTGGAGGGCCACAGTTTCCCACCCCTGGGCTAGGGGGCTGCACTCCAGTTTTTCTCATGTGCCTAGTGTCCATTTCTCCTGTAGGTGGCAGTGTAACCTTTGGTATCATAAAATACAACTACAAGCCAAACTTTCTTTTTTTTTCTTTCATTTTGGATGTGGGCAGTTAGGGCAAGTTATGTCCCTGGCAGGGGCGGACTGACAACTCATGGGGCCCCCGGGCAATAGGGGATTATGGGGCCCCTGTGTCCTTGCCCACACTCAAAGCACACCCAAAAAAGCCTATAAAAAGGTATCAGGGGCATTTCATGGGGCCCCCTATTGACCCCGGGCCCTCGGACAATGCCCGAGTGCTCGAATGGTCAGTCCCCCCCTGGACCCCAGTCAGATTTTATTTTGCCATCTGCGTCCCATTGGGGAGATTTCCCTTCACTTCCTGTCCCATAGCCAAAACAGGAAGTGAGAGGAAATCCCTGCAAATTAACCTCTTCGCGCCGACCGCACGCAAATGTGCAGCCCCCCGGCGTCTGGGCCTTGGTGCTGAGCGGCCGCACATTTGCGTGCAATTAAGAAGAAATACGTGCTGAGAGCGCTCCCAGCACACATGTCCGGTACTCATGGAAAGGTTCCGATCTCCTCATTCGATTGGGACCTTTCCCAATCATGTGACCACCATGACGGCGAACCACGGCGGTCACGTGACCCTAAAACCCCGCCCCGCCTCCCAACTTCTGAAACCCTTAAAGGGCCGGGAGGCACCGGCGCCAAGGGGTTAAGGCAAGGGCAAGGGCGGACTGACAACTCATGGGGCCCCCGGACAATAAGGAATCATGGGGCCCCTGTGTCCTTGCCCCACTCAAAGCACACCCAAAAAAGCCTATAAAAGGTACCAGGGACATTTCATGGGGCCCCCTACTGACCCCAGGCCCTCGGGCAGTGCCCGAGTGTTTGAATGGTCAGTCTGCCCCTGGGCAGGGGTGGGCAACTGTGGCCCTCCAGCTGTTGTAGAATTACAAGTCCCATGAGGCATTGCAAAACTGACAGTTACAAGCACGACTCCCAAAGGCAGAGGCATGATGGGACTTGTAGTTCACCAACAGCTGGAGGGCCACAGTTGCCCACCCCTGGGGTGAAGGGATTTCCTTGGGGACCATCCCCCCCCCCGGTCACCAGAACTAGTGTCCACATTGGAAGATTTACTTTTTTTGGAGACAACCCAAAATGTGGGATGAGGGCAGCACAGTGGCTAAATGGTTAGCACTTCCACCTGGCAGTACTGGGGTCGTTGGTTCAAATCCCAACCACAGCACCACCTGCCTGGAGTTTGCATGTTCTCCCTGTGCCTGTGTGGGTTTCCTCCGGGTACTCCGGTTTCCTCTCACACTCCAAAGACATGCTGGTAGGTGAATTGTCTCCTGTCTCCTGCGTTACTTTGACAATTGTGCGGTCATGCAACGCCACACCCAAATTAAATTTACGTCCTTTTTTCCCCACAAATAGAGCTTTCTTTCGGTGGTATTTGATCACCTGTGCTTTTTTAATTTTTTTGTGCTATAAAAAACAAAGGCCGACAATTTTAAGAAAAAAAAAAACAATATTTTTTACTTTTTGCTATTAACCCCTTCCAGTCCGGACACTTCCCCCCCTTCCAGTCCGGACACTTTCACCCCCTTCCAGTCCGGACACTTTCCCCCCCTTCCAGTCCGGACGCTTTCACCCCCTTCCAGTCCGGACACTTCCCCCCTTCCAGTCCGGACACTTTCCCCCCCTTCCAGTCCGGACACTTTCCCCCCCTTCCAGTCCGGACACTTTCACCCCCTTCCAGTCCGGACACTTTCCCCCCCTTCCAGTCCGGACACTTCCCCCCCCCTTCCAGTCCGGACACTTCCCCCCCCTTCCAGTCCGGACACTTCCCCCCCCTTCCAGTCCGGACACTTTCCCCCTCTTCCAGTCCAGACACTTTCCCCCCTTTCCAGTCCGGACACTTTCACCCCCTTCCAGTCCGGACACTTCCCCCCCCTTCCAGTCCGGACACTTTCCCCCTCTTCCAGTCCAGACACTTTCCCCCCTTTCCAGTCCGGACACTTTCACCCTCTTCCAGTCTGGACACTTTCACCCCCTTCCAGTCCGGACACTTTCCCCCCTTTCCAGTCCGGACACTTTCCCCCCCTTCCAGTCCGGACACTTCCCCCCCCTTCCAGTCCGGACACTTCCCCCCCCTTCCAGTCCGGACACTTTCCCCCTCTTCCAGTCCAGACACTTTCCCCCCTTTCCAGTCCGGACACTTTCACCCCCTTCCAGTCTGGACACTTTCACCCCCTTCCAGTCCGGACACTTTCACCCCCTTCCAGTCCGGACACTTTCACCCCCTTCCAGTCTGGACACTTTCACCCCCTTCCAGTCCGGACACTTCCCCCCCTTCCAGTCCGGACACTTTCCCCCCCTTCCAGTCCGGACACTTTCCCCCCTTTCCAGTCCGGACACTTTCCCCCCCTTCCAGTCCAGGCCAATTTTCAGCTTTCAACTCTGTCACACTTTGAATGACAATTGCGCGGTCATGCAACATTGTACCCATATGAATTTTTTACCATTTTTTTGAGACAGATAAAACTTTATTTTGGTGGTATTTATTCACGACTGGGATTTTTATTTTTTTTTTGCTATATAAATGAAAAAGTCCAAACATTTTGAAAAAAAGTGTTTTTCTTATAAAATTTTGCAAATAATCTTTCTTCATAAATCTTGGCCAAAATGTATTCAGTTATCTTTTTAGTAAAAAAACAAAAAAACAAAACAAATTAGTTTATAAGCAAAAATTATAATTTTTCTACATTTTTTGTTACATTTTTATTTTATTTTTTATATTATTATTTATGTTTTTGTTTTTACATACTGTCCTAGGATGACACAGTATGTTAAAAAACAAACAAAACATAAATAATAATATAATAAAATAAAATAGAAATGTAAAAAAAAAATTAGAAACATTTGTGACAATTAGTGACACTGTACTACTTGTGGGGGGTGATGAATATTATTATTATTATTTTTTTTTTTACACTGATTGCTTTTACACCCATAAAGGCTGTAAAAGCAATCATTTCTCCTTCTCTCTGGCTGCATTCTTGCAGCCATTGAGAACTACTGTGTGAGCTGTGATTGGTCACAGCTTGTCACATGGTACAAGGCTGTTGTGAATAGCCCTGTACCATGTGACCTCTGTGATCATTCACAGATTTCACACGTAGTAAGCAATGATGTCAGAAGTGAAATCTTGCTTTCTACTCTTCATGTGATCACTGATTGGCCAATCAGTGATCACATGATCGGGACCTCGTACAGAGGTCCCGTACAACGATCGGTGTTCCACTGTCTCCATAGGACACCCAGGGAGCGGGCACAAGCAGGGAAGCGGGAAGGACGTTTATAAATGGGTATTATATGCAAAAGGCATTTTTTTCAAAAATATCTGGTGAGTGCGGTGTGGTATTTGAGCACTATTTTGGTGGAAACACGGGTCAAAAGTTTTTCCTGGAAAAAGGAATATGAATATATTTTTTTATTTTTCACTTTATTGATTTGGAGCGAGACTTATTAATTTTCATTTTTTATAAATTATTATTTATTTAATTTTTCACTGGAGTGTATATTTATTTTTATATCTGCGCTGTTTTGCTATCTTATATTAGTTTATAAATGGCCACCCGCTCCTGCACTGCTCCTGTCCGTGGGCCGGACGGGAAGTGGTTAACCAAAAGACGCCCGGCCAATAGCTGTTTGGCGGCCAGCAAAATGCTGTAGATTTCCGGGGTGGACGCCAAATGGCGTCCTCCCGGGCATGCGCAGTTCGGGCGCTTGCAGAGCCGCGCAGCGGCACGATCTGTCACCGGCCGTGCACCTCGGACACGGCCGATGACAGAACTGAGTACCGGCCCCCCTTGCCGGTACCATGTGACCTGCTGTGACCAATCACAGCAGGTCACATGACAGTTGTATACAATGGATGGCTTCATTCATGCCATCCATTGTATACTAGTGTCTAGCTGTGAATGGTCACAGCGATCACATGCACATGTCATGTGATTAGCTGTGGCCAAATCACAAAAAAAAAAACCCTGAATGAATCGATGTCATTCAGGTAAATGCTTGCTTATAGCAAAGTAATTCTTTGCTATAAGCAAATTGTGTAAAAAAAAAAAAAAATACTGATCACTTCCCCAAAGTAGTGCAATGTTACTATGGTAACATTGTACTACTTTGGTCATAGTGAAATATGAAAAAAAAAAAATCTTAAAAAAAAGAAAAAATATAATAATATAATTAAAATTAATTAAAAAAATGTAAAAAAAAAATATATTTTTTTTTTCATACTGTCAGTGTCCCTGATCACCGCCATGCCAGATATATGATGACGCTGTACTGCACTGGTGACAGTATGTAAAAAAAAATAGTGAAAATAATTTTATTAATTTTTTAATTTTCTGAAAACTTATATAAAAAAAAATACAACTTCAAAAAACTCGCCATGCCTCTTATGAAGTACGTCGGACTGTCTACTTTGCAAAAAGGGGTCATTTGGGGAATATCTGTACCATTCTGACATTTGGGGGATATCTGTACTGTTCTGACATTTGGGGGATATCTGTCCTCTCCTGACATTTGGGGGATATCTGTCCTGTCCTGACATTTGGGGGATATCTGTACTGTTCTGACATTTGGGGGATATCTGTACTGTCCTGACATTTGGGGGATATCTGTACTGTCCTGACATTTGGGGGATATCTGTCCTCTCCTGACATTTGGGGGATATCTGTACTGTCCTGACATTTGGGGGGATATCTGTACTGTTCTGACATTTGGGGGATATCTGTCCTGTCCTGACATTTGGGGGATATCTGTACTGTTCTGACATTTGGGGGATATCTGTCCTGTTCTGACATTTGGGGGATATCTGTCCTGTCCTGACATTTGGGGGATATCTGTCCTGTTCTGACATTTGGGGGATATCTGCACCGTCCTGACATTTGGGGATATCTGTACTGTCCTGACATTTGGGGGGTATCTGTACTGTTCTGACATTTGGGGGGTATCTGTACTGTTCTGACATTTGGGGGGTATCTGTACCGTCCTGACATTTGGGGGATATCTGTACTGTCCTGACATTTGGGGGATATCTGTACTGTTCTGACATTTGGGGGATATCTGTACCGTTCTGACATTTGGGGGATATCTGTACTGATCTGACATTTGGGGGATATCTGTACTGATCTGACATTTGGGGGATATCTGTACTGTTCTGACATTCTTAAACCTCAAGAAATTAGATTGGCTGTCAGTACTTCAGGATTGATCAATATTCAGATCTATACCATAGTTTGTGAACTCTATAACTTTCCTACAAACTAAATAATACATCCTAATTTGGGTTATTTTTACCAAAGACATGGAGCAGAATACATCTCGGCCTACATTTATGAAGAACAATTATTTATTTGCAAACTTTTATAACAGAAACAAAGAAAAACGTGGTGTGTTTTCAATATTTTTGGTCTTTTTTTGTTAATTTAGCAAAAAATAAAAATCCCAGCGGTGATTAAATACCACCAAAAGAAAGCTCTAATTGTGTGTACCCAAACTAAAATTTTATCATTTTCTTCAATGTTGTATGACCGCGCAATTGTCATTCAAACTGTGAAAGCACTGAAACCTGAAAAATGGCCTGGGCAGGAAGGGGGGTAAAAGTGCCCGGTATGGAAATGGTTAAACATGTCCAGTAAAAAAAAAAAAAAATTTTAAATCAGATTTCTTCATAAATTTTGGCCAAAATGTATTCTGCTCCATGTCTTTGGTAAAAAAAAAAAATCCCATTACGTGTAAACGGCTCAAACGCAACCTGCGTAGGTGTGAACTTAGCCTGAATCGGGGTCACTGCATGAAGTTAGAATAACGACATCCTGTAGGGGGCAGTAGAAGCCGGTGTGACGGATTTCCATACATCTTATCACTCATGCTTACATTTTTCAAAAATACATTTAAAAATGCGCTTTTTTCTTCTTTTTTTTTTCCACTCCCTAACAAATCATTTTGTTTCCAGTAATAATTGTAATGGAAAGAGAAAGAGCCGAAAAAACAAGTGAAATATATTTATGTGTGACCCTTCGGAAAATGGACGCACTCATCATCGCCTCGCGGGGAAATAGCGGCGGCTAAGCACTTTAAGTGTCAGAATTCAATGAAGAATGCCGCTGCCCAGATGTTTCAATGCCGATATTATCCACATCTACCTTCTGCAGAGACCATGGACTGCGCGGTAATACACCGAGATTACAGAAAGGAGAGAGAGGGCTGCGTATCTAATAAGAGGCGAAATTTTGATTTGCAGGTCGGTAAATTGTGCAGATAACATGGACGAGGACTTTAAAAGGACTTTGAAGATGATTTAAAACGCATCTGTCCCTGGATGGTGGAAAAGTAACACTATGCTAAGCATGCGCCCAGTGTGAGGGATGTGTCGCCTTGTCTGTGAGGTTCTCATTTATCCAGTTCATGGTATAGCTAGTAGCAGTGTTTCACATTCAGGCTGAGGCTCCATTCACACTTGCAAGACTCCAAAGTCGCACGATTTCTAGTGTGACTTTGATGTGACTTTGATGTGACTTTTGATGCGGCTTTGATCCGACTTTACACTCCCTGGATCAAAGTCTCGTACTGCTCACTGACTGCCCTACCACTATTACTGCCCTATCCCGCCACTACATACTGCTCACTGACCATCCTGCCACTACATACTGCTCACTGACCTCCCTGCCACTACATACTGCTCACTGACCACCCTGCCACTACATACTGCTCACTGACCTCCCTGCCACTACATACTGCTCACTGACCTCCCTGCCACTACATACTGCTCACTGACCTCCCTGCCACTACATACTGCTCACTGACCACCCTGCCACTACATACTGCTCACTGACCACCCTGCCACTACATACTGCTCACTGACCACCCTGCCACTACATACTGCTCACTGACCACCCTGCCACTACATACTGCTCACTGACCACCCTGCCATTACATACTGCTCACTGACCTCCCTGCCACTACATACTGCTCACTGACCACCCTGCCACTACATACTGCTCACTGACCTCCCTGCCACTACATACTGCTCACTGACCTCCCTGCCACTACATACTGCTCACTGACCTCCCTGCCACTACATACTGCTCACTGACCACCCTGCCACTACATACTGCTCACTGACCTCCCTGCCACTACATACTGCTCACTGACCTCCCTGCCACTACATACTGCTCACTGACCACCCTGCCACTACATACTGCTCACTGACCTCCCTGCCACTACATACTGCTCACTGACCTCCCTGCCACTACATACTGCTCACTGACCTCCCTGCCACTACATACTGCTCACTGACCTCCCTGCCACTACATACTGCTCACTGACCTCCCTGCCACTACATACTGCTCACTGACCTCCCTGCCACTACATACCGCTCACTGACCATCCTGCCACTACATACTGCTCACTGACCTCCCTGCCACTACATACTGCTCACTGACCATTCTGCCACTATATACAGCTCACTGACCTCCCTTTCACTTCATACTGCTCACTGACCTCCCTGCCACTACATACTGCTCACTGACCTCCCTGCCACTACATACCGCTCACTGACCATCCTGCCACTACATACTGCTCACTGACCACCCTGCCACTACATACTGCTCACTGACCATTCTGCCACTATATACAGCTCACTGACCATTCTGCCACTATATACAGCTCACTGACCTCCCTTTCACTTCATACTGCTCACTGATTTGAACATGACCCAAACTACTGACCACTGGACTCTGCATCTCAAACTACATTCTAGACCAGTGTGTCCCGAGATTGTGCATCATTGTAAAGCACGGGTGTCAAACACAAGGCCCGCGAGCCGAATCAGGCCCTCCAGGCCACTTCATGTGGCCCTTGCACCTCTCCTGCAGGCACCCCCTTGTCTTTTCCCCCCACTTTGTCTCAGCAGTCAGCAGCAGAGAGGAGAATAGAACTCCTCTGCCAAATCCTGCACCTCTCAGTGCAGCTGCAGCACCCCCTCATCTCTGCCTCCCCCGGTCTCAGCATTCAGCAGACTCTGGTAACTGACTCCACTCCTCCTCTGGTCCCCCTCCAGACCCTGCACTTTCTGCTTTCCAGCTCTGCCCCCAAAGGGGGTGCACGGTGATGTTAGGGAGGGTGTGGGATTCTTGACATCTGACGTAATGGGGGGTGGGGGTGCTCTGGATATCTAAACTTACAGATACAACCGGCCCTTTGAGGGCAACCATAATGCTGATACGGCCCGCGAAGAAATGAAGTTTGACACCCATGTTGTAAAGGGTGACCCTTGAGTAGAAAAAAAGGTTGAGAAACACTGTTCTAGGGGCTGCGCTCCAGTTTGGTCCTGTAGGTGGCAGTGTAACCCTTGGCACCTTAATCTGAAGCTGTGTCCCTCAATGGAAGAGAAATTAAAAAACGTTTTTGTAAAAAGATACAATGTATCCACCAAAAATGTTTTATACGGCACAACATTTTCATGCAGATCATTATTTATTGTATTGGCATCATCAAGTGCTGGAATAAAGGGTAACAAGTGACTGAAGAAACTTCAGAGGCTTCACATTTTTACCAAATTAATTCTGTGTTCTGCATGTAAGGGTCAGTGGTGTATTTAGGTTTCATGCTGTTCTAGGCAACACAAAAATAGCCCCCCCCACGGAGAAACCCTGACACTGACCAACACCCCCCTCCCCCATGAAGAGAGCCTGACATTGACCAACAACGCCCCAGCACCACCACCCCCCACACCCAAGAGAGCCCTCCACTACCACCACCCCCCAAACACTGACAACCCCCCCACCACCCCAGCGAGAGAGAAGACACCTTCTCAGCCTCAGACTTTCCCGGGAACAAGCATCAGGCTTCGTATACACCAGGGGTAGGCAACCAGAGAGCCACAGGACTACAAGTTCCATCATGCCTCTGCAAGTCATAGCTGTAACTGTCAGTTTTGTAATGTTTGCAATGCCTCATGGGAAATGTAGTTCCACAACAGCTAGAGAGCCACAGGTTGCCTACCCCTGGCCTACACCATCAAGCAGCCCGCAGCCTCTCTCAGATCCCACCTGCTCCCCATGCTGCGTGTCCCTTCTTCCATCCCTTCTTTTGGGGGGCAGCATTGTTCCCCTGAAAAATGTCGCCCTAGGCAAATGCCTTGTTTGCCTTGTGGTAAATACACCCCTGGTGCGTTCTTTTGCCTAAACATTTTCGTTCTGAACAGTTCGTCTTCCCCTGGTCAGGAGGTTCTGAACATGGAGAGTGGAGCTTCAGCAATCTCATTAATTCCAGCTAAGTGACTGACAGCTCGCCCACCCGCAACCCTCCGCGAGGGGCCGCAGCCTTGGGAGTCGCACAGTTGCTGACCGTGAAGGTAAAAATATCGAGGTCTTTTGTTCTGCTCACTCCGCAGACGTCGCTAACAATTCGCTTTATTCTCATTTACTAATGAGCACCTTGCAATCTCTCTCCGTGTAATTAGCTGCTGTGCTGGAAGCTGGCTGCATCCCAAATCTGTTGTGACTGCCTGCTACTGGTCTGTTCAACTCCGCTGTAATTAGCCTTAAAGGGAAATTGCACCCAAAAATATGGGGCGTAATTACATTTAACGAGCGGTTTATCCTTTCTCTGGGAGAAAGTTAATATGTGACGCTAGCAGAGTGCCCGGATGGCAAAATAATAATTATTGCATTGATACAAATTAAAAAAAAATCATCAGTATAAAAAATTAAACAAATTGGTAGAAAGAAAACAAAAAAGTTTACTTTTGTTCAAAGTTAAAAAAAAAAACAGCATAAAAATGGCTCTTTTTTTTCTTTTCTTCTTTTGTAATATTTAAAATTTTATAAAAATAATCCTAAATAAAAAAATTAGAATGGCTAGGGAAAAGAAAGACAGACAGACACTGGCCCTAGGTTCACACCTAATGCAGGCCATAAACGGGCCGAAAACCGGCTGTTTTTTTTATAAAAAAAAATGAAAAATCGGTCGTTCAGTCAGCCGACATTACCACCAGCGGTAAAAAAAACAGATTTTCGTCCCGTCTACGGCCGGCATTTAACCCCATAATTACTTCTGTCCCTTGCAGAGAGCTCCGCTATTATATTTTACATGAAAAAGTCTTGTTGTTGCAACAATGTATCTATTTGTATCCATTTCAGATACAGATGGTTTTATTTGGATACAAATGGATATATTGTTGCAACCGCAAGACTTTTTATATGAAATATAATAGCGGACTGGAATTCTTCTTCTTTTTCCTCTTCTTGCACGTCACGGCTCATGCGCAGATTTTTTATCAGTAAAACGATTGGCCGATTTGCCCATCATTGCCGGGAAAATCAGCCGATCATCAAAATTGGCCGCAAATTTTCCGACTTGACCGATAAAAAAAATGTGCCAAAACCCCAAAAAACGGCCGACCAATTAACCCACTAACGGTGCAGAAATCGGCCGATTTCTTTTTCGGCCAAAAAATCGGCCGATTTTCGACCTGTCTATAGCCTGCATAAGGCTGGCCATACACTATACAGTTTTCTGTCCAATTTCTGTCCAATTTCCTTTAGATTTACCTTCAACTATGTAGCACAAGAGCCCACCTGATTGGATACAATTGAAAGTGTTGTTAGGTTTGACCTCCTATTATATGGTTTTTGGTAACTCTAAAGCAAAAATTCTCAAGAAAAATGTATGGCCAGCCTAAGCGTTCTCTGCAGCATCTCATTAATTCCATCTAAGGCTGGCCATACATTATACAATTTTCTTGAGAATCTTTCCTTTAGATTTACCAAAAACAATATAATATAGAGGCCAAACTAACAAAACTTTCAATTGTATCCAATTAGGCAGGCTCTTGCACTATCTGTCTGTCTGTCTGACTGTCTGTCTGTCTATCTATCCATTCAGTCGTATCTGACCCTTGGCGATTGCATGGACCGTCACTCGTAAGTGACTTTTTCCATGAATTCTCTTAGCAATTATTTTACAGGGTAGGTTGTCAGGTCTTTCCCCAACCCCCACCATGCAGGAGATCCCGCATGGCCAGGGATAAAACTAGGACAATTTAGACAGGAGCCAATTCACCTACCAGCATGTCTTTGGAGTGTGGGAGGAAACCGGAACACCCGGAAGAAACCCAAGCAGGCACAGGGAGAACATGCAAACTCCATGCAGGAGGCGCCACGGTCAGGAATCGAACCCATGACCCCCAATGGGTATGCCCTGTGGTAAATTCTTATGGTAATTCCCAACAGACTTTTGCATTAGGCAGCCCAATGTTCCAGTTATTGCATGTGTTGCAGTGCATGTGTGGTGCCCTAGTGTGTTGAGGTGCTATTGAATATAACCAGTACTACAAGGCCAGGGGCGGACTGACAACTCTTGGGGCCCCCAGGCAATAGGGGATCATGGGGCCCCTGTGTCCTTGCCCAAACTCAAAAAAGCCTATGAAAAAGGTACCAGGGGCATCTCATGGGGCCCCCTACTGACCCCGGGCCCTCGGGCAGTGCCTGAGTTTCCAAATGGTCAGTCCGTCCCTGTACAAGGCATCAACAAATGCAACGTGCCTTGCCCTGCACTGCGATAGTTATGGCAACACATACATTTAGATCATCCCTTAAGGAAAAGCTTGGGGCTAATTTTTTTGCCCCATCATCTTGCCATTTAGGGCCGTCAGGGGCTTCCTAAACCATCCTGGACCTTTTTTTTTATCAATGGCTGGGCAGGGGGAACATATACTTCAACCATGTTTTTAACGCCCCCTCCCCCAACCACACCCCCGTAGCCTCCCTAGCCCTCTGATTATGTCAGTATTTCTGTGCTCAAAGCGGTACATTTTTTTCCATGGAAATATGTAGTTTTTTTTATTGAAGGCCTGTAAATTTTAGGAATAACTCACTGAAATCTGTCCGAACAAGAGTCTAGTAAACATCCCGGGGAGGATAAAATTGGAAACACGAAATCATAAATTATAATTTAATAAATAATCATAAAAAATAATAATAATAAATTGAATTCAATAATGTAATCAAACCAAAAACACTGACATTTTAAATATAGCGCCAAGTTCGCACATCGCTGAGCAAAGTCGCAGAATCGTTTTCAGTGTCTGATGAGGAATTTCCCCCACCAATCATTATCACTCAATTCTGCAAGTGGTTCTGATTTACTATCGCTGTTCTCTAGCCGGTCTAAAACCGCGTCTGACCTAAAGGGACGCTTTTTGGACGCCATGGACGTTTCTCAGTTTCCAGGCAGAAAGAACAATAAAAATGCAGGCAGGGAGCCGGACAAAGCACTCGGGACAAAATGTATGTGAAATGGTTTGATACAGGAATGTTATACTATGTGATTTTAGTGATTTTAGTGAATGTCACTTTTTAAATTTTTAAATTTCCCGCCGTTCCGTCCCCCGTACAGCCCGACGTCACAGGGAACGGAACCCGGAAGACAGATGCCGGCATCGGCCGGAGGACATTGCCGGGGACACTGCAGGGGGGACATCGCGGGAGCGCAGGACAAGGTAAGTGAAGAACAGATCCCGGAGCAACGCTGCAGTGTATTCCCGAGTGTAGCTCGGGATTACGGCTTGTGGTGCTGAAACTTTACCCCAAGCTACACTTGGGAACAGGGGCGGACTGACCATTTGGAAACTCAGGCACTGCCCGAGGGCCCGGGGTCAGTAGGGGGCCCCATGAGATGCCCCTGGTACCTTTTTCATAGGCTTTTTTGAGTTTGGGCAAGGACACAGGGGCCCCATGATCCCCTATTGCCCATGGGCCCCATGAGTTGTCAGTCTGCCCCTGCTCGGGAATACCGCCAGGGAGGTTAAGGCAACAAACAAGGGGTATACACATGCTGCAGATATGATGCTTAGCATTTGGTGGGCCTCAGAACGTGACCCATTAAAGTGAATGGGGATGCGCCGCAACTGCCCCACAACCATGCGCAATGCCCTCCCTTGTGGTATAGTGGTGCAGGCTTTTTACGGGTCAAAACATGCAGTGAAAAGCAGGGGCGGACTGACAACTCATGGGGCCCCCAGGCAATAGGGGATCATGGGGCCCCTGTGTCCTTGCCCAAACTCAAAAAAGCCTATGAAAAAGGTACCAGGGGCATCTCATGGGGCCCCCTACTGACCCCGGGCCCTCAGGCAGTTCCCGAGTTTCCAAATGGTCAGTCCGCCCCTGGTGAAAAGGCGATATAATTCCTCCTCCCCTGTCAAAGGCTCTCTGATGAGCGATTCACCGCAGATCACTCTACCGCACGTATAACTGAGCCTTCATACCAGGGGCGGACTGAGATGCCCCTTGTACCTTTCATAGGCTTTTTTGGGTGTGGTTTGAGGGTGGGCAAGGACACAGGGGCCCCATGATGCCCTATTGCCCGGGGTCCCCATGAGTTGTCAGTCCGCCCCTGCTTCATACACAGTCTTTTGGAGTCTGGTTCAGATCCCTATTGACTTTCATTAGACTTCCAGATCGGAAATTCCACATTTCAGAGGTTCGAAAAATTTTGGTAAAATCCCGGCTAAACCAAAACCAGAACGGACGTTTCAGAAATTCGCTCATCTTTAGTCATGCCGTTGTGCTACCATATGTAGTTTCATGTCAAATTCTTATCCACCCACTCAACGGGGCTGAAGAAAAAAAAAATAAAATTGCAACAGCTTACAAAAATAACGACTTTTAAAGCAGATGGCTGGAGATCTGCAGATGGTAAACTCTACGAAGTTGCTTCAACAGAAAGTCGCACAGATTTGCTGGATTGGTGTCAAGGACGGAGTACCGTGGCACGCTGGATCGGGTCTCCTTGAAGGATTGACAGTGGGGGGGGGGGGGGGAATATTAAGTGTTAACATAACTGCTGTGTGAAATATGGATAGTTTTCCCTGCGGAAGACAAATGTTTAATTAATAGAATGTTGTATTAATTGTTGGGTGGGGGAGGGGAAATTAATTAAGGTCTGCCGTTGGGCGCCAAGACATGACCTGGCAATGGAAGCTGTTGTGTTTAACTGCAGGAATGGAGAGAACATGACGGGGAGCCGGGGAACTCATTAATATGCTCGGGGGGGCCGGTGCTTAGAATCGGGATGGAAATAAATATTCTAAGTAGACAAACATGTCCTCGTAGGTCATCACAAGGGCTTTCTGTAAAACAGATTTCATTGTGAACTTCATTGATGGTGAAATTTCTCCACTTTGCTCATTGAACCATTTAGGTAAAAAGTGTTTTAAAAATGTAGTTTTTTGGGGGGGGGACGTTATTATGAAAGCTTGGTTTATTCCATTTCATTTTTTTTTTCCATAATATTTTTATTGAGAAAAAATAAAGCATTACAACAGTGTCAATATTAACCATTTCCCGTACGGCTGGACAGGAGCAGCGCAGGAGCGGGTGGCCATTTATAAACTCATATAAGACAGAAAAGCACAGGTATATAAATAAATATACACACCAGTGAAAAATTAAATAAATAATAATGAATAAAAAATAAAAATTAATAAGTCCCACTCCAAATCAATAAAGTGAAAACTAAAAAAATATATTCATAAAAGTCCTTTTTTCCAGAAAAAATTTTGACCCGTGTTTCCACCGAAATAGTGCTCAGATACCACACCGCACTCACCAGATATTGGTAAAAAAAAGCCTTTTATATATAATGGCCATTTATAAACTGATATAAGACATCAAAACAGCGCAGATATATAAATAAATATACACACCAGTGAAAAATTAAATAAATAATAATAAAAAATGAAAATTAATAAGTCCCACTCCAAATCAATAAAGTGAAAACTAAAAAAATATATTCATAAAAGTCCTTTTTTCCAGAAAAAAATTTGACCCGTGTTTCCACCGAAAGAGTGCTCAGATACCACACCGCACTCACCAGATATTGGTAAAAAAAAACGCTTTTTATATATAATGGCCATTTATAAACTGATATAAGACATCAAAACAGCGCAGATATATATAAATAAATATACACACCAGTGAAAAATTAAATAAATAATAATAAAAAATGAAAATTAATAAATCCCACTCCAAATCAATAAAGTGAAAACTAAAAAAATAAAATATATTCATAAAAGTCCTTTTTTCCAGAAAAAAATTTGACCCGTGTTTCCACCGAAATAGTGCTCAAATACCACACCACACTCACCAGATATTGGTGAAAAAAACGCCTTTTATATATAATGGCCATTTATAAACTGATATAAGACATCAAAACAGCGCAGATATATAAATAAATATACACTCCAGTAAAAAAATAAATAAATAATAATAAAAAATGAAAATTAATAAGTCCCACTCCAAATCAATAAAGTGAAAACTAAAAAAAAATATTCATAAAAATTATTTTTTCCAGAAAAAATTTTGACCCGTGTTTCCACCGAAATATTGCTCAAATACCACACCGCACTCACCAGATATTGGTGAAAAAAACGCCTTTTATATATAATGGCCATTTATAAACTGATATAAGACATCAAAACAGCGCAGATATATAAATAAATATACACTCCAGTGAAAAATGAAATAAATAATAATTCATAAAAAATGAAAATTAATAAGTCCCACTCCAAATCAATAAAGTGAAAACTAAAAAAATATATTCATAAAAGTCCTTTTTTCCAGAAAAAAATTTGACCCGTGTTTCCACCGAAAGAGTGCTCAGATACCACACCGCACTCACCAGATATTGGTGAAAAAAACGCCTTTTATATATAATGGCCATTTATAAACTGATATAAGACAGCAAAACAGCGCAGATATATAAATAAATATACACACCAGTGAAAAATTAAATAAATATTAATAAAAAAAATGAAAATTAATAAATCCCACTCCAAATCAGTAAAGTGAAAACTAAAAAAATATATTCATAAAAATTATTTTTTCCAGAAAAAATTTTGACCCGTGTTTCCACCGAAATAGTGCTCAAATACCACACCGCACTCACCAGATATTGGTGAAAAAAACGTCTTTTATATATAATGGCCATTTATAAACTGATATAAGACATCAAAACAGCGCAGATATATAAATAAATATACACTCCAGTGAAAAATGAAATAAATAATAATTCATAAAAAATGAAAATTAATAAGTCCCACTCCAAATCAATAAAGTGAAAACTAAAAAAATATATTCATAAAAGTCCTTTTTTCCAGAAAAAATTTTGACCCGTGTTTCCACCGAAATAGTGCTCAAATACCACACCGCACTCACCAGATATTGGTGAAAAAAACGCCTTTTATATATAATGGCCATTTATAAACTGATATAAGACATCAAAACAGCGCAGATATATAAATAAATATACACTCCAGTAAAAAATTAAATAAATAATAATAAAAAATGAAAATTAATAAGTCCCACTCCAAATCAATAAAGTGAAAACTAAAAAAAAATATTCATAAAAATTATTTTTTCCAGAAAAAATTTTGACCCGTGTTTCCACCGAAATAGTGCTCAAATACCATACCACACTCACCAGATATTGGTGAAAAAACGCCTTTTATATATAATGGCCATTTATAAACGTCCTCCCCGCTTCCCTGCTTGTGCGCGCTCCCTGGGTGTCCTCTGGACACAGTGGAACACCGATCGTCGGACGGGACCTCTGTGTGAGGTCCCGATTCATGTGATCGCCGATTGGCCAATCAATGATCACATGAAGAGTAGTAAGCAAGATGTCACTTCTGACATCATTGCTTACTACGTGTGAAATCTGTGAATGATCACAGAGATCACATGGTACAGGGCTATTCACAACAGCCTTGTACCATGTGACAAGCTGTGACCAATCTCAGTCTTCCAAAGCCCTTGTCCACAAAAACTGTGCGGAGGGATCTCCATAAGCAGAGCATTCAGAGGCGAGCTGCAATGGCCAAACCACTAGTGACCGATATTAATGCTCAGAAGAGGAGAGAGTGCTGCAACACCCATAATTCGAGGACAATGAATCGAACTTCACACTGTTCCCAACCACCAGGCGTGTTTACGTGTCAAGCTTACCACCAGGACTGTCTTGAGGCAACGGTAAAGTATGGTGTCGGTGCAATCATGGTTTGGGCAGTCATATCTTGGTATTCTGCAGGCCCCATCATCACCTTGGATGGTAGAGTCACTTCCAGCGACTATGGCCAACCATGTGCACCCCATGGTACAGACATTGTTTCCCAATGACAGCGCCATTTACAAAGACGATAATGTTCAGATTCCCACAGCTGGTCTTGTCAGATTGTGGTTTGACGAGCACGCAGACAAAGTCTTGCACCTTTCCTGGGCACCACAGTTGCTAGACCTCAGTGTCAGAGAACCACTACGGTCAATTCTGAAGAACAAGGTTCAGGTTCGTTTTCTGCCTCCGGTATCTCTGCGAGGGCTGGAACGATTTTTGACATGAAGAGTGGAATCAGATTCCATTATCCACCATCCAAGACTTATATTTGTCAACTCCCAGGAGAATTCAGGCCGTCTCGGATGCCAAAGGCACGCCATATTAGGTAATGATTTTGTTCTTTTACCTGTGTTTACATGATTTTCTCCAGCCCCTCTATATATATATAATTTTATTATTATTATTATTATTATTTGTTTTTATTTATTTTTTTACTTTTTATTAACTGTTAATTACCAGACTTTTTATTAACTATTTTTCATGTAAACACAGGTAAAAGAACAAAATCATTACCTAATATATAGTATATATTATTATTATACAGTATTTATATAGCGCCAAAGGCTATGCTCAGCGCTGTACAGTAGAAAGGGGGACAGAACATGAGACAAGACAGTAACAATACAATACACGAGGGGTTTGAGGGCCCTGCTCTTTCGAGCTTACAATCTAGGAGGGAGGGGGAGGTGGTACAGGAGGAGATGGCTGTGGGAGATGGAGTGGTGGGAGGAGTGGAGGAGGTTAGTTGTTAGGTGAGGTCAGTTGTTAGGTGAGGTCGGGTGTTAGGTGAGGGTGGGGTAGGCTTCCCTAAAGAGGAGGGTTTTCAGGGTGCGCCTGAAGGTGAGGAGGCTAGGCGACAGACCGATGGACTGGGGTAGTGAGTTCCAGAGGATGGGGGGAAGTCCTGGAGAAGTCCTGCAATCGGTTGTGGGAGGAGGAGACCAGGGAGCTAGAGAGTAGGAGGTCCTGTGAGGAGCGGAGGGCACGGGTAGGGTAGTATTTGGGTATCAGGTCAGCTATGTAGTTTGGGGCGGCATTGTATATATTTTTAAAACTTCTTACTAACTGAACATTAACTCTAATATGTTTAAATTTCACCAAAATCTCCCAATTTTTGCTGCAATTTTGAGGAAAATAAATTTTAAAAATAGCGTCTAGATACCCCTTTTAGGTTTAGTGATAGTCTTATGGGTTGGGTTAGCTTGGCCTTAGGAAAAGGTCCTGGAAAAATGACAATTCCTTAACCCCCCTGGCGGTATTCCCGAGTGTAGCTCGGGGTAAAATTTCAATACCAAAACCGGTAACCCCGAGCTACACTCGGGCTTACCATGCGGCGTTGCTCAGGGGGTCCCTGCAGCACTTACCTTGTCCTTCGCTCCTACGATGTGTCCCCTGCAGCGTCTTCGGCCATCTCCTCCGGCCGATGCCGGCATCCGGCTTCTGTGTTCAGGTCCCTGTGATGTCGGGCGGGAAATTTGAAATTTTTAAAAAATGTCATTTTTGCTGTCATTGCTGTTTCAACCCATTTCACATACATTTTGTCCCGAGTGCTTTGTCCGGCGCCCTGCCTGCATTTTTACTGTTCTTTCTGCCTGGAAACTGAGAAACGTCCATGGCGTCCAAAAAGCGTCCCTTTAGGTCAGACGCGGTTTTAGACCGGCTAGAGAACAGCGATAGTAAATCAGAACCACTTGCAGAATTGAGTGATAATGATTCGTGGGGGAAATTCCTCATCAGACACTGAAAACGATTCTGCGATGTGCTCAGCGATGTGCGAATTTGCCTCTGTATTTCATATTTCAGTGTTTTTGGTTTGATTACATTATTGAATTGAATTTATTGTTATTATATTATTATTTTTTATGATTATTTATTAAATTATAATTTATGATTTTGTGTTTCAAGTTTTATCCTACCCGGGATGTTTACTAGACTCTTGTTCAGACAGATTTCAGTGAGTTATTCCTAAAAATTACAGGCCTACAATAAAAAACTACATATTTCCATGCAAAAAAATGTACCGCTTTCAGCACAAAAAATCGGAAAGAATCAGACCGCCAGGGAGGTTAATACATTATCAGAAATATTTTTTTTCTTACTGTGATTACCCCCATTCTTTTCAGGAGCATTTTGTAAGTTATTTTTTTATATTTTTCCCCATTGACTCCAATATATTTGGCCAAAATGTCACAAAAATCTTACAATTTATTCCTCCTGTTTTTATGTCGTTTAGGTTTATTGACATTCTTATGGGTTGGGCTTATGCAAAGGTCATGAAAAAAACTAAATTCCTTAAATCCTTTCAGAAATTATTTTTTTTTTCACTGTGATTTTCAAGAACTATTTGTATGTAAATGGAGTTCCTGCCTCTAAAAATACTGCGCCTAATTTATCTAGGCGGGAACGTACCAGCATTTCACATGCCCGGTTGCCATAATGTGCAGCAATTAATGCGCCACATAAGCTTGAAACAAACGTTATTTTCATCTCCTGATTCTGGCATGCAATAAAAACACGTTTTCTGTGAAATGTCAAACATATGGGGTAAGGGTGTTCAGTCGAAAAAAAAAAAAAAAAAAAGCCTACAACCGACGGCGCAGCTTTCAACTTCACGGGCAAGTCGGCACGGTTTACCTCTTCTGAACTGCTGGTAGGAAGTTTGACAGATGTCTGTTCATTAAGCCTGTCAATGTGCTGTACTTAACACCTAGGAAAAATTCAACACAATCTTTTTTTTTTTTAAGAATATATGACTTTTGTAGTGTATTTAAAAAAAAGAAAATGTAATAAAATATATAATAATAATAATTAAAAACAAAAATCAAGATGATCTTTCTGATAATCATTTCCGCTTTCCCCAAAATGCTGTGTAATGAGCTTGGCCATAAATAGATAAAAAAAGATACAATGTTTACACGATTGTATTCCCGAGAGACATTTGTACTTTGCTCATCGATACATTATTATTATTATACAGGATTTATATTATTATTATTATTATACAGGATTTATATTATTATTATTATTATTATTATACAGGATTTATGGCGCCAACAGTTTGCTCAGCGCTGTGCAATATAACGGGAGACAATACAGCTCAATACAAGAGGGATAGGAGGGCCCTGATCCTGGGAGCTTACAATCTATCAAGTAGAACAGACGTTATAAAGCGAACAAATATCATTTATAGAGAGGTAACGAGGCGATGGTTATTATTCCTTCTCAGCATCTATAGAATGAGAGTGATTCATCCCATCCGCCATGACACCATCGGTGTCGAACCCAACGGAATTGGCGGTACAAGCACAGGAGGCGCTAGATCTTCTATTGGTAACATCCAGTATTGTTGTCAACCACCACACAAAGTTTTGCTGAGTATGTCATAGATCAGGGGGTCTCCAAACTTTCCAAACAAAGGACCAGTTTACTGTCCTTCAGACATTGGGGGGGGGAGGTGCGAAAGGTCACCAGTTGGAGTAGAAAATGCTCAGCATCAGTGAATGTAAAGTCCTCAGGCTTGGTGGCCAGAGAGAGTAAAAATAATGGCATAATGTCTGTGGTCAGTAGAAGGAGGAATAGTGACCCACTGTTGATGTTAGTGGGAGGAATAATGGTTTATCATTGGTGTCAGTGGGAGGAATAGTGCCCCATCATTGGTGTCAGTGGGAGGAATAGTGTCCCATCATTGGTGTCAGTGGGAGGAATAGTGTCCCATCATTGGTGTCAGTGGAAGGAATAGTGCCCCATCATTGGTATTAGTGAGAGGACAAGTGTCCCATCATTGGTGTCAGTGGGAGGAATAGTGCCCCATCATTGGTATCAGTGGGAGGAATAGTGCCCCATCATTGGTGTCAGTGGGAGGAATAGTGCCCCATCACTGGTGTCAGTTGAAGGAATAGTGTCCAATTGTTGGTGTCAGTGAGAGGAATACTGTCTCATTGTTGGTGTCAGTGGAAGGAATGGTGCTTCATTGTTGGTGTGAGTTGGAGGAATAGTTCCCCAAGGGCTGGATAAAGGCAAGCAAAGGGCCACATCTGGCCCCGAGACTACATTTTGGAGATGACTGGTCTATATGATGAAAATGATCATCCCATCCATTAAGGCCCCATCAATGTCAGAACTGAACAGAATTCGAGGTACATGCATAGGAGGTGCTAGGTCTTCTATTGGTAATATCCAGTATTGTCAACCACTACATAGAGTTTTTCTGGGTATATCATAGAATACTGGGGTGTCAATTGCTAAAGAAGGAACTTGGAGGAAAAATCTAAAAAAGCACAATTCTAGTGCCATTGAAGGAAATATTGTTGAGCTCCCTTGATCTGCAAAGGATATTTTCCTTATCCCTGTAATTCAGCATCAGAACTGAACACAGCCCAGGATTGGATTTTATTTTAAGAAAGGTGGATAGAAAGAAAATAGAGGGAGAGAAGGAAGGACACTGCCACAGCACTTCAAGAGAATGAAGATTTACCACCATGCCTGCTGGAAGGAAGGAAGGAAGGAAGGAAGGAAGGAAGGAAGGAAGGAAGGAAGGAAGGAAAAAGCTTGGAAAGAAGTAACGAAGGAAGAAAGGAAGGGAGAGAAGAAAGAAGGAAGGGAGGAAGGAAGGAATAAGGAAGGAAGGGAGGAAGGAAGGAAGGCAGGAAGGGAAGGGAAGGGAAGGGAAAGGAAGGGAAGGGAAGGGAAGGGAAGGGAAGGAAGGAAGGAAGGAAGGAAGGAAGGAAGGAAGGAAGGAAGGAAGGAAGGAAGGAAGGAAAAAGCTTGGAAAGAAGTAACGAAGGAAGAAAGGAAGGGTAGGAAGAAGGAAGGAAGGGAGAGAGGAAGGGAGGGAGGGAGGAAGGAAGGAAGGAAGGAAGGAAGGAAGGAAAAAGCTTTGAAAGAAGTAACGAAGGGAGAAAGGAAGGGAAGGAAGAAGGAGGAAAGGAAGGAAGGGAGAGAGGAAGGGAGGGAGGGAGGAAGAAAGGAAGGGAGGAAGGAAAGCAAAAGCTTGGAAAGAAGTAATGAAGGAAAAAAGGAAGAGAAGGAAGAAGAAGGGAAGGAAGGGAGAGAGGAAGGAAGGGAGGGAGGGAAGGAGGAAGGAAGGAAGGAAAGAAGGGAGGGAGGGAAGGAGGAAGGAAGGAAGGAAGGAAGGAAGGAAGGAAAGAAGTAATGAAGGAAGAAAGGAAGGGGGAAGGGGGGAAGGAAGGAAGGAAGGAAGGAAGAAAAAGCTTGGAAAGAAGTAAGAAAGGAAGGGATGAAGGTGAGGAAGGAAGGATGAAAGGAAGGAAGGAAGATGTGATCTCATTGGCAATAATTACGTGATTGGGAACCTGTCCTATTGGCTCCTAATTGTTGCAATATGACCGGTAACAAAACTGAGGGGTGCAATACAGCATGTTCCCAGCACAACACAGTGCATATATATGGCAGCGCAGAATAAAGCACACCTCTGTGCTGGCAGGAAGGAGTTAATTAACTACAGGATGTACTTAAGAAAAATTCTTAAACTCTGTAAAAATGGGAGGAATAGTGTCCCATCATTGGTGTCAGTGGGAGGAATAGTGCCCCATCATTGGTGTCAGTGGGAGGAATAGTGCCCCATCACTGGTGTCAGTTGAAGGAATAGTGTCCAATTGTTGGTGTCAGTGAGAGGAATACTGTCTCATTGTTGGTGTCAGTGGAAGGAATGGTGCTTCATTGTTGGTGTGAGTTGGAGGAATAGTTCCCCAAGGGCTGGATAAAGGCAAGCAAAGGGCCACATCTGGCCCCGAGACTACATTTTGGAGATGACTGGTCTATATGATGAAAATGATCATCCCATCCATTAAGGCCCCATCAATGTCAGAACTGAACAGAATTCGAGGTACATGCATAGGAGGTGCTAGGTCTTCTATTGGTAATATCCAGTATTGTCAACCACTACATAGAGTTTTTCTGGGTATATCATAGAATACTGGGGTGTCAATTGCTAAAGAAGGAACTTGGAGGAAAAATCTAAAAAAGCACAATTCTAGTGCCATTGAAGGAAATATTGTTGAGCTCCCTTGATCTGCAAAGGATATTTTCCTTATCCCTGTAATTCAGCATCAGAACTGAACACAGCCCAGGATTGGATTTTATTTTAAGAAAGGTGGATAGAAAGAAAATAGAGGGAGAGAAGGAAGGACACTGCCACAGCACTTCAAGAGAATGAAGATTTACCACCATGCCTGCTGGAAGGAAGGAAGGAAGGAAGGAAGGAAGGAAGGAAGGAAGGAAGGAAAAAGCTTGGAAAGAAGTAACGAAGGAAGAAAGGAAGGGAGAGAAGAAAGAAGGAAGGGAGGAAGGAAGGAATAAGGAAGGAAGGGAGGAAGGAAGGAAGGCAGGAAGGAAGGGAAGGGAAGGGAAAGGAAGGGAAGGGAAGGGAAGGGAAGGGAAGGGAAGGAAGGAAGGAAGGAAGGAAGGAAGGAAGGAAGGAAGGAAGGAAGGAAGGAAGGAAGGAAAAAGCTTGGAAAGAAGTAACGAAGGAAGAAAGGAAGGGTAGGAAGAAGGAAGGAAGGGAAAGAGGAAGGGAGGGAGGGAGGAAGGAAGGAAGGAAGGAAGGAAGGAAAAAGCTTTGAAAGAAGTAACGAAGGGAGAAAGGAAGGGAAGGAAGAAGGAGGAAAGGAAGGAAGGGAGAGAGGAAGGGAGGGAGGGAGGAAGAAAGGAAGGGAGGAAGGAAAGCAAAAGCTTGGAAAGAAGTAATGAAGGAAAAAAGGAAGAGAAGGAAGAAGAAGGGAAGGAAGGGAGAGAGGAAGGAAGGGAGGGAGGGAAGGAGGAAGGAAGGAAGGAAAGAAGGGAGGGAGGGAAGGAGGAAGGAAGGAAGGAAGGAAGGAAGGAAAGAAGTAATGAAGGAAGAAAGGAAGGGGGAAGGGGGGAAGGAAGGAAGGAAGGAAGGAAGAAAAAAGCTTGGAAAGAAGTAAGAAAGGAAGGGATGAAGGTGAGGAAGGAAGGATGAAAGGAAGGAAGGAAGATGTGATCTCATTGGCAATAATTACGTGATTGGGAACCTGTCCTATTGGCTCCTAATTGTTGCAATATGACCGGTAACAAAACTGAGGGGTGCAATACAGCATGTTCCCAGCACAACACAGTGATGCATATATATGGCAGCGCAGAATAAAGCACACCTCTGTGCTGGCAGGAAGGAGTTAATTAACTACAGGATGTACTTAAGAAAAATTCTTAAACTCTGTAAAAAAAAAAAAGTTTCCAGCCCACAAGGACACAACTGCCAGTTTTCCTTTAGAGATGAGTTATGTTTGCCGAGTAAAATTCTATTTGTAACATATTGTTGGTCTTATAAAAAGCCGCGTTCCACTCTCGCTGAAAAGCAAAGAATTGCTTCCATCTGCGGATGCGTGCGGCTAAAGTTCTAATAATTTGTAGAGGATCGCACATCCAGCTGCTGATGAGAACTAATAAAATCTGCCAATTATTATTCCCAAGGCGGCATCCCAACACCAATTAGCGCGGACAACACAAGCAACATTGCGGGGTCACACCGATTCACACCTCGATAACTAGCACAGAAATCATCAGGTTGTATATTTTATAAGCAGCAAGTAATTAGTCACTACATTAAAGAAGCGCTGCCACGTCTGCGCTCGTTAAAGAGGATCGTTAATTGGGGATGCTGGGAGGAGAGGAGCACAGCCTAATAAGAATACATCCTCAGCTCCCCGGATAATCAGATAATGACATGAATAAATGGACTTAAATATACTTCATTAAGAAGAAAATTCTTTGTTTTCTAGATGACATGTTTAATTGAGGTATAATAATAAACAATAACACATTTTAGAATAATATTCGCAGGCCGCGCACAATGGCGGATGTTTCGTGCATCCATGTCCATGTGGATTGTGAGCTATGGTATGCTTATGAGTCCATTACAGTCGAGTGGCGGTAAAGCTCAGCAGACTGATATGTAAGGTGAACAGTTAAAAACACAGGAATATCCTGATGCCTTGGGGTCCCTCAAGGCTCTGTCCTCGGGCCCCTTCTCTTCTCCATCTACACCTCCTTCCTTGGCCAACTCATACACTCTCACGGCTTCAACTACCACCTCTATGCCGACGACACACAAATCTATCTCTCAACCCCCCACCTCACCCCCTCGGTCTCCGCCCGAATCACACACCTACTGAGCGACATATCAGACTGGATGTCGCTCCACTTCCTTAAACTGAACCTCTCCAAAACCGAGTTTATTGTCTTCCCCCCAGCCCGGACACCACCCCCCATTGACTTCTCCATCATGTCCAACAACGCCACCATCAAACCCGCCCCGCAGGCCAGAGTACTGGGTGTCATTCTGGACTCCAACCTATCCTTCCAGCCCCAAGTCCAATCTTTAACAAACCCATGCAGACTCCACCTCCGCAACATGCAGACTCCACCTCCGCAACATGCAGACTCCACCTCCGCAACATACCAAAATCCGCACGTTCCTAACCCCAGAAACCACTAAACAGCTCATCCACTCCCTTATCATATCACGACTCGACTACTGCAACTCCCTCCTCACTGGCCTGCCTCGCCGCTGGCTATCCCCGCTTCAGTCCATCCTGAATACGGCTGCCAGACTCATTCACCTTTCCAACCGCTCCATCTCCGCCACCCCCCTCTGCCAATCCCTCCACTGGCCTCCACCCCCCTCTGCCAATCCCTCCACTGGCTTCCGATTGCACAACGGATCAAATTCAAAATCCTAACACTGACGTACAAAGCCGTCCACCATACTGCCCCGAACTACATCACCGACCTAATATCCAAGTACCGCCCAACACGCACACTCCGCTCCTCACAAAACCTCCTTCTCTCTAGTTCCCTGGTCTCCTCCTCCCATGCCCGCCTCCAGGACTTCTCCAGGGTGTCACCCATCCTCTGGAATTCCCTGCCCCAACCCATCAGATTATCACCTACTCTCCTCTCCTTTAGGCGCACCCTGAAAACCCACCTCTTCAGGGAAGCCTACCCCACCCCCTGCTAACTTGCCGACCTCCTCCACTCTTCCTACCGCTCCATCCCCCACAGCTTTCTCCTCCTGTGCCACTATCCCCCCCCTCCTAGATTGTAAGCTCCAAAGAGCAGGGCCCTCGATCCCCTCATGTTTTGCATTGTATTGGTATTGTTCTGTCACATGTTCTGTCCCCCTTTGTATTGTACAGCGCTGAGCGAACTATCGGCGCTTTATAAATACTGTATAATAATAATAATAATAATATACTCAGGTGCAGGGGCAGACTGACAACTTATGGGGCCCCCGAGCAATAGGGGATCATGGGGCCCCTGTGTCCTTGCCCAAACTCAAAAATGCCTATGAAAAAGGTACCAGGGGCATCTCATGGGGCCCCCTACTGACCCCGGGCCCTCGGGCAGTGCCCGAGTTTCCAAATAGTCAGTCCGCCCCTGCTCGGGTGTCTACTGATGGCACAGCATTCACACGTTTGATGCAAATGTTCCCTGTAATGTGTCTAATATGTTTATTTCCTCTGATCATCAACTCCATCTAGTGGCCGTAATATGGTATTTTCCGAGTTGTGTCATTTCAGGAAAATACCTCATTATGGTCACTAGATGGAGCTGACAGTAGGACATAAACATATTACTTAATATTTACTGATTTATTGATATTAAACACTATCAATTGTCTCTGGAAGGAACAAGCTGTTTAACCCCTTGGCGCCGGCGCCTCCTGGCCCTTTAAGGGTTTCAGAAGTCGGGAGGTGGGCGGGGTTTAGGGTCATGTGACCGCCATAACACGCCGTTACATGATTGAGAAAGGTCCCAATCGAAAGAGGAGATCGAGACCTTTGCGCGAGTACCAGACGTGTGCTGGGAGCGCGCAGGGCACGCACTCTCAGCACATGTTTTTCTTAATTGCATGCAAATGTGCGGCCGCTCGGCATCAAGGCCCAGACACCGAGAGGCCGCACATTTGCGTGCGGCCGGCGCCAAAAGGTTAACCATTTGACCTCCAGAAGTTTTACCTACCACCCTTCATAACCAGGCCATTTTTTCCGCTACTTTACAAATTGTGCGGTCATTCAACGCTGTACATAAATGACATTTTTTCCAACAAATAGAGTTTTCTTTTGGTGATGCTTGATCACCACTGCTTTTTTTTTTTTTTGCACTATAAACTAAAAAAAACAATATTGAAAAGAAAATATATATATATTTTTACTTTCTGCTATAAAACATATTCAATAAAAAAAAATTTAAAATCTAAATTTATGTAAAATAAGTATTCTGCTACATATTTTTGGTAAAAAAAAATACAAATAAATGTATATTGATTGGTTTGCGCAAACGTTATAGCGTCTACAAACTGTGGTATATATACTGGATTTTTTTTTTATACTAGTAATGGCGGAAATCAGTGACTTAAAGTGGGACTGCAATATTGCGGCGGACAATCTGACACTAACTTACACTTTGTTGGAACCAGTGACACTAATACAGTGATCAGTGCCAAAAATATACATTGTCACTGTACTAATGACGCTGACTGGGAAGGGGTTAGACATCTAGGGCAGGGGTAGGCAACCTGGGGCTCTCTAGCTGTTGTGGAACTACAATTCCCATGAGGCATTGCAACTTTACAAAACTGACAGTTACAGCTATGACTTGCAGAGGCATGATGGAACTTGTAGTCCTGCAACAGCTGGAGAGCCGCAGGTTGCCTACCCCTGATCTAAGGTGATCAAAGGGTTAACTGTGTGCCTAACCAGTGATTTTGAGTTTACTATGTGGTGTTTTTACTAGGGAATGTGCTGAATTTTATTCCCTGCTTTGCAGGGAAACAGAATCCAGCACATCGCCACTGACGGGACACAGCTCTGCCTTGTTTACATGGGCAGAGCTGTGTTCTGTCTCTTTCCTCGTTGATCAGCATGCGCTGGTGGTCATCCATTGGCCGGTACATGCTGATCGACTTCCGCTGTGACTAAACACAGCAGAAGCGGCGCACCGGGATCTCAACCAGGAACTGCAAAATCACACATATATATCACGGGACAGATTTTAATAGTAGCTGTACTATTTTATTAAGGTGTGATTTTCATAGTTTTATTCACTTTTAATAATTTTTTTTTATTTGAATGGTTGCATTTATAAAGTCATTTTTTGTGTCCACTTTTAATTTTTGTAATCATTGTTTACAAGAAAAAATAAATACATGAAGATAATAAGAAAGCTCAACACTAGCCCCGCAGCTTATTGTCTGTTCCTGTGGACAGAAAGCCTAGATAGGCACTTTTTCTGCTAGAAGGGAGAAGTGTGTCTCTTCCCTGGGACATTCAGCTGTGTGTGTGTAATCTGATATCCTGCAGGTCTATACACATCACAAGCTACTCACGGTACAGACGTAAATTGTTTTTCTGAAACCTTTCTGAAATGAGCACAAGAAAAGCATAAATGGAAGTGTATTTTAAAAGAAAAGATGGATAGCAAGACAAAGGAAAGAGGGAAGGAAGGACACAGCAATAGCTCTTCAAATCTGTTAAGAATTTCCAGAACACCTGCTGAAAAAGAAAGGATTAAAAGGAAAAAAGAAATCAAGGGAAGGTAGGGTTTCACATTTAGAGAAAAGGAAAGGAAAGGGAAGGGAAAGGAAAAGGAATTAACCATCTGTTGGAAAGGTAAGAAGGAAGGAAAGAGAAAGAAAGAAGGAAAGAAAGAAAGAAAGAAAGAAAGAAAGAAAGAAAGAAAGAAAGAAAGAAAGAAAGAAAGAAAGAAAGAAAGAAAGAAAGAAAGAAAGAAAGAAAGAAAAAAGAAGAGAAAGAAAGAAAAAGAAAGATAAGAAGCAGAGCAAGAAATAAATAAATAATTAAGCAGGGAAAGACATAAGGAAAGCATGGTAATAACAAGGAAGGAAGGAAAGAGAGAAAGGTAAGAAGCAGAGCAAGCAAGATAGAAATAATTAAGCAGAGAAGGACATAAAGAAAGAAGCAGGAAAAAAGAAAGAAAGAAAGAAAGAAAGAGTTAGGCAGAGAAAGACATAAGGAAAGAAGAAGGGAAATAGGAAGGAAAGAAAGAGAAAGAAAGGAACGAGAAAAAAGAAAGGAAAGAAGGAGAAGAAAGAAAGTAAGAAAGAAAGAAAAGAAAGAAAGGAGAAGAAAGGAAAGAAAGAAAGGAAAGAAAGGAAAGAAAAGGAAAGGAAAGAAAAGGAAAGAAAAGGAAAGGAAAGGAAAGGAAAGGAAAGGAAAGAAAGAAAGAAAGAAAGAAAGAAAGAAAGAAAGGAAGGAAGGAAGGAAGGGAAAGGAAGGGAAGAAAGAAGGAAAGAAAGGAAAGAAAGAAAGAAAGAAAGAAAGGAAAGAAAGAAAGGAAAGGAAGGAAGGAAAGGAAAGGAAAGAAAGAAAGAAAGAAAGAAAAGGAAAGAAAGTAAGAAAGGAAAGAAGGAGAAGAAAGAAAGAAAGGAAAGAAAGAAAGAAAGAAAGAAAGAAAGAAAGAAAGAAAGGAAAGGAAAGGAAAGGAAAGGAAAGGAAAGGAAAGGAAAGGAAAGGAAGGAAGGAAGGAAAGGAAGGAAGGAAAGGAAGAAAGAAAGAAAGAAAGAAAGAAAGAAAGAAAGAAAGAAAGAAAGAAAGAAAAAGAAAGAAAGAAAGAAAGAAAGAAAGAAAGAAAGAAAGAAAGGAAGGAAGGAAGGAAGGAAGGAAGGAAGGAAGGGAAAGGAAGGGAAGAAAGAAAGAAAGAAAGAAAGGAAAGAAAGAAAGAAAGAAAGAAAGAAAGAAAGAAAGAAAGAAAGAAAGAAAGAAAGAAAGGAAGGAAGGAAGGAAGGAAGGAAGGGAAAGGAAGGGAAGAAAGAAAGAAAGGAAAGAAAGGAAAGAAAGAAAGAAAGAAAGAAAGAAAGAAAGAAAGAAAGAAAGAAAGAAAGGAAAGAAAGAAAGAAAGAAAGAAAGAAAGAAAGAAAGAAAGAAAGAAAGAAAGGAAAGGAAGGAAGGAAAGGAAAGGAAAGGAAAGGAAAGGAAAGGAAAGAAAGAAAGGAAAGGAAGGAAGGAAAGGAAAGGAAAGGAAAGGAAAGAAAGAAAGAAAGAAAGAAAGAAAGGGAAAGGAAAGAAAGTAAGAAAGGAAAGAAGGAGAAGAAAGAAAGAAAGGAAAGAAAGAAAGAAAGAAAGAAAGAAAGAAAGGAAAGAAAGAAAGGAAAGAAAGAAAGGAAAGAAAGAAAGGAAAGAAAGGAAGGAAAGAAAGAAAGGAAAGAAAGGAAAGAAAGAAAGGAAAGAAAGAAAGAAAGAGAAAGAAAGAAAGAAAGAAAGAAAGAAAGAAAGAAAGAAAGAAAGAAAGAAAGAAAGGGAAAGGAAAGAAAGAAAGAAAGAAGGAGAAGAAAGAAAGAAGGAGAAGAAAGAAAGAAAGGAAAGAAAGAAAGGAAAGAAAAGAAAGAAAGAAAGGAAGGAAGGAAGGAAGGAAGGAAGGAAGGAAGGAAGGAAAGAAAGGAAAGGAAAGGAAAGGAAAGGAAAGGAAAGGAAAGGAAAGGAAAGAAAGAAAGAAAGGAAGGAAGGAAGAAAAGAAAGAAAGAAAGAAAGAAAGAAAGAGAAAGAAAAAGAAAAAGGAAAGAAAGAAAGAAAGAAAGAAATAGAAAAAAAGAAAGAAAGGAAAGAAAGAAAGAAAGAAAGAAAGAAAGAAAGGAAGGAAGGAAGAAAGAAAGAATTAAGCAGGGAAAGGCATTTGGAATGAAGCAGAGAAATAACAAGGAAGGACTGACACAGCCACAGCTGTCGGGAAGGTGAGTATTTCTGTTCTCCTTCTAGGTGGTTCGATCTCAGAAGGTTGTACACATTTGCGGAGTTTAGACACAGAAAGAAATTGAAGATAAATGTTGCTTACAATCTCTTTAATTGTCTTCCTGTGTATCCCAAAGCGGAGTTCCCCCACAGAAGCAGATGTGAGGAGCGGTTGGCGGTCCCGCAGGGCCTGTATTGGCGCGGATCTCGCATATACCGGCACTCCATACATCTTTGTCTTCATCGCCCTGCCAGATTCCACACCAACTGAACTTTCATGTTACAGCAAACTGCTTTTATGAAAAGTACTTGTCCTTCCCACACAGATGAATAATGGGCTGCTAGTAGCGGGGCTTGTGAACTGTATGAGAACTCAGTCCTAACGACACAGTCATGGCCGGAGGTCAGAGAAATGGCCATTTACAGCAAATCAGTATGGTGGCCGTTCAAAGTTTGCTGGTTTAAACCGCGCTGCAGTCGTTATTTTTTTTTCTGCTTCTCCATTCAGAGGAGATAATTGTACTCAAGTGAATCCCCAACATATTTTCATTCCTTTGTGTGAAAATTCGCAGGCCTCAGATTGAAGATTATGTCACGCCAGGGAAGAAAAGTGAATCCAAAAGCTCGCATGTTCGGTTCAATGAACCAACAAACGCTATTGCTTTAAATCACAACTCCTGCCAGACCAATTTTTTTTTTTGTTTTAGATAAAGACTTGAAATTTCTGCCAAGTTTTTCTTTCTCTCTATTAGCACACTACCACTACCACACAATTATTTTGTATGGAATTTGTTAATGATTACAAGAAAAGCAGTAAAATAGATCCCCTGCAACCAGCAAGAATAGACCCACTTCAGCAACAGTAAATTCCCCCAACAACAATGGACCCCCGCAGAAAAATACAACCCCAGCAGCAACAAAAGATCTCCCCCCAACAGTAGATCCCTTCCAGCCACAATTGACCTCCCAGCAACAGTAGACCACCATGCAAAAATAGATCCCCTCTAGTGACAATAGATCCTCTAGCAGCCAGCATCAATAGACCCTCAAGCACACCCCAGCACCACTCGCCATTACATATATTCAGTGCTGGAGGTGCTGGAACTGTGTTCCCCCACGTTCCCGCTGAAAAAAAAGCCCTAACACTCTCCTTGTGGCAACTACAACTACCAACCCTTCCTAGGGTTTACTATGCTTCAGTTTGTGAATGAGCAGGGAGCCTCTGTAGAGAGCCCTTCCAGTTCATTCATTCTGCAGTGCAGCTGAGGCTGCAGAAAAAGTATTAAGAGAACCTATGTCCTCATAAACTCCACCCAGGGTGCCCCTCTCCTAGCAGGGGCAGGGTTGGAACCAGGGGCGGACTGACCATTTGGAACTGCCCAAGGGCCCGGGATCAGTAGGGGGCCCCCGGGCAATAGGGGATCATGGGGCCCCTGTGTCCTTGACAAAACTCAAAAAAGCCTATGAAAAAGGTACCAGGGGCATCTCATGGGGCCCCCTTCTGACCCCGGGCCCTCAGGCAGTGCCTGAGTTTCCAAATGGTCAGTCCGCCCCTGAACCATAGGTATGGTGGGCAGGGCTGCCAATTAAGGGGTATCACTGGTCCTTCTGTACGAGGGCGGGCCCCATCAGTTCAACAGGGGGGGGATCCCAAGCAGCTTTATGGTGCAGGGAGTTCCAAAAGTTGCAAATCACAGCTCAGTGCCCCCCCCCTTGTCATGTCATTTTTACCGACCCCTTCCTTTCCTAAGTGAACACAGTGAGTGATTGGTACCGATCACTCCTGTGTTCATTTATACCTAAAACATAGTAAACTGTGTTTACTATGCTTCAGTTTATGAATGAATTTCCCTGTCTCAAATGTGAGAGATCGGGGGTCTGTTAAGACCCCTGATTTTTCACCAAATCCATCCCCTTCCCCAACAGGGCTATTAAAAAAATATTTAAACAAAATGTAAAAAATAAGAAAAATGAAACATAATTAAGACCGCATTTACACAGGTACTCTGGCCGCGTGAACGAGTGGTCTGTACGTGCGGCTGGAGGTCATATAGCTACCCCCACACACACACACCCAGGGTGTGGGGGGGGCCCATTCAGGTTGGTTGTATGAGGTCCCATGATTTTTAACAGCAACCCTGATGGTAGGGTTATGGGTACAAGAGGACTAAACACTGGGCTGCAGGTAGTCAAATGGATTCCCAAGTGCAGCTCAGTGTGACTACCAGAGAACAAGATCTGCCCTTCCTACCGGTAAGACAATTGCTAAGATATGAGTCACTCTGAATATAATTGATCTTTGGATATTGCTTATCTGCTATGTAGAACAAGTGTATTCTGGGAATATTAAACATTCTGAAAGTGACAACGTGTGATCCATGTCTACTTACACCAGTCTTCTCATCAAAGATTTTTATCCCTCCAAAGGAAACCGTTAGAAAGACTTTCTGTTTGTGTTCGCCTTTTGAACGTGCTCCTGCGGCAACACCCTGTAGAGAACAGAAGAGGAAACTTGGGGTTACTGGGTCACCCTATTATCCCTCCTCACCCCTTTGAACTAATGAAGATCAGTTAGAACCGGTAAGAGCAATGTTTAAAAGCGCACCTCCACCTCTGGGCAAGTTTTCACTGCTAAATGCAGCATAAATACTATTTTCACAAATATCATTGTTTTCCGTAGCTTTGTCCACCATTCTCTAACTCTGAAGGATTTCAACACTTGTCTCCTTTTGACTTCAGTTTTCAGAACACTTTTTTTTTTTTAATAAACTGGAGACAATTCTAACGTGTATTTAAACCTAAATCTGCACCCTTGTGTTCCACTTGGCCATCATGGGTGCGGCCAGGGGGTCAAGATGTTTTTGGGCCAGCTTTGGCATGGACCTTCTGGCACATCCTCTTGGCAGTTCTCCCTCTGGGCTCTACTTGCTAGTTCTCCTCGTGAACCTCCTTGCTGCATTTCAAGTTTCTCTCTGATGTCCATATCTGATGTCCATTTGTGTATTTTTATTTTTTGGCAGAGGGGGGCCTCGAACCTGCAATGATGTTCTTTGCAGTCCTCCTCTCTAACCACCAGACCATGGCCTCTGCCCATATCTGATATCCATTTATGCAGTCCACCTGGATGGACACACCAATACCAAAAGGTTCAGATTCCTTTTTAGGAGCAACTTGCTCAACTTGGGGATATCCAGAGTTTTGGAGCTCCTGGGTGTTACTCTTTGCCATTGAACCCCCTTGAACTCTACTTGCCTTAACTTTGATTTGATTTCTATTTGTTTGCTTCACATGCTTAGCTTTGGTGACCTTTGGCAGCACAGAAACTGTCTGTCAATATGGAGACTCTGGAGACCATGCAGCTAAACCAAAGGTCTTCATACTTTCTGAACAAAGAGCCAGATTACTCACTCCAGGCTTTTGGGGGACCAATGGGAGTAGAAAATGCCCCGGTGACTGTGGAAGTAAACAATGTCTGATGCTTGGTTGTTAGTAGGAGTAAGAAAATTACATAGTGCCTATGGTCAGTAAGAGGATTAAGAGTGCCCTATTATTGGTATTGGTGGTAGGAATATTGCTAATTGTTGGTATCAGTTAGAGGAATAGTGCCCCACTTGTGTCAATGTGTCATTGTAATGCCCCATCGTTGGTGTCAAGGTAAGGAATAATGACCCATCACTGGTGTCAGAGGAAGGATTGGTTTCCCCATCATCAGTGTCAGTGGGAGGAACACTGACCCATTACTGGTATCAATGGGAGAAATAGTGACCCATTGTTTGTGTCAGTGGAAGGAATAATGGCCGACTGTTTTGTCAATGGAAGTGTCAGTGGAAGGAATAGTGCTTCATTATTGGTGTAAGTGGAAGGAACAGGGCTCCATTGTTGGTGCCAGTGGGAGGAATAGTGCCCTGTTGTAGGTGTCGGTGGAACGAATAATGCCCCATCGTGGGTGTTGTTGGAAGGAATAGTGCCTTATAGTTGCTGTCAATAGGAGGAAAATTTCCTTGTATTAATGGGAGAAATAGTGCCCCAATGGTCAGATAAAGGCAAGCAAAGGGATCTGGCCCATCTGGCTCGTAGGCTACAGTTTGGAGACCACTGAGCCAAGCTCTTCTGGACAAGTCATATTCTAGAGCAGGCTTTCTCGACCACGGTTCCTCCAAAGGTTGCTAGGGGTTCCTTGAGCAGCATTATTGGTGTAAGTGGAAGGAACAGGGCTCCATCGTTGGTGCCAGTCGGAGGAATAGTGTCCCGTCGTAGGTGTCGGTGGAACGAATAGTGCCCCGTCGTGGGTGTCGGTGGAACGAATAGTGCCCCATCATAGGTGTTGTTGGAAGGAATAGTGCCTTATAGTTGCTGTCAGTAGGAGGAATATCTCCTTGTATTAATGAGGGAAATAGTGCCCCAATGGTCAGATAAAGGCAAGCAAAGGGATCTGGCCCATCTGGACCGTGGGCTACATTTTGGAGACCACTGAGCCAAACTCTTCTGGACAAGTTATATTCTAGAGCAGGCTTTCTCAACCACGGTTTCTCCAAAGGTTGCTAGGGGTTCCTTGACCAGCAGATTAATCTCCCACCTACCACCAGACAACCAATGTTAGGGGGCACCATGGGGTAATTTATCTTCATAATTTGCAGCAAAAGAGTTTTAGGCCTCATTCACACGTATGTAGTAACTAAGTCACCTAAACTTCGGCTTTAAAGATTATCTACTGCTTGTTGGGAATTAATTTATATTTATTTGTCACCTGATCACAGTTTTGCTTTAATCATGAAAATGAAATACAACTGACAAAATGAATTTTCGGAAAGGTAGCATTCAACTGCCAAGGTCTATTGATGGAGATCACATGGCTGTTTGATGGTACGCCTGTGTCTGGAGTTTAAAAGGGAATCTGAGTAGTGTTGGATGGGTTGCTGCTGGGTTAGGGGTAGTGTTGGTGGACTCTTAAGGCATCAGCATACCAAGACATTTTGGACAATTTCATGCTCCCAACTTTGTGGGAAGAGTTTGCGGATGGCCCCTTCCTGTTCTAACATGACTGCCCACCAGTGCACAAAGCAAGGTCCATAAAGACATGGAGGAGCCAGTTTGGGGTGGAGGAACTTGACTGTCCTGCACAGAGTCCTGACCTCAACCCCATAGAACACCTTTGGGATGAATTAGAGCGGAGACTGCGAGCCAGGCCTCCTCCCCCGACATCAGTGCCTGACCTGACAAATGCTCTTCTGGAAGAATGGTCCAACCTTCCCATAGACACCCTCCTAAACCTTGTGGATGGCCTTCCCAGAAGAGTTGAAGCTGTTATAGCTGCAAAGGGCGGGGCCAACTCAATATTGAACCCTACGGACTAAGACTGGGGGGCCATTAAAGTTCATGTGTGTGGAAAGGGCGGGGCCAACTCAATACTGAACCCTACGGACTAAGACTGGGGGGCCATTAGAGTTCATGTGTGTGGAAAGGCTGACGGACCAATACTTTTGGCAATATAGTGTATGTACATCTGTACGCAGTGAGCACTGCAACATTTTTCTGCCTGTTGGCGTTCAGCACTTTTTATACCCCCCCCCCCCCCCATCTCTGATGCTTGCCTACAACAAAGTGCGGGAGATAGGCAGCCAGCAGTTTGGGGGAATGTAGGGCAGCAATATTTTACCTGTCAGAGCTTTGATTCCGGCATTTGTTCATCTCTCATGGAACAGGGAAGATGTCAGAAAACAATGTAGCGCTATGAGCTGATCTACAACTAATCAACACATCCGCAGACACAGACTAATGTGCCGCCGGGGGAGACAGCCAAAGTTTTTTTTGGCAAGCGAAGCGACCGACATCAGTGCCCGACCTCACAAATGTGCTTCTGGAAGAATGGTCCAACCTTCCCATAGACACCCTCCTAAACCTTGTGGATGGCCTTCCCAGAAGAGTTGAAGCTGTTATAGCTGCAAAGGGCGGGGCCAACTCAATATTGACCCCTACGGACTAAGACTGGGGGACATTAAAGGTCATGTGCATGGAAAGGGAGGGGCCAACTCAATATTGACCCCTACGGAGTAAGACTGGGGGGCCATTAAAGTTCATGTGTGTGGAAAGGCCGGCCGACCAATACTGGCTGCAATATAGTGTATATATAAGGATGAGCTATAATACTCAAATGTACGAGTAATACTATATTTATAAACAATTCTTTTTAAATATAAATAAAATATTTTTTATAAATAATATTTTTATTATTTAATATTTTAATATTAATTAAATAATATATATATATACGTATCAGTCAAATGTGCAAATTGTGAATATTAAGTCCATAGGCATTGAAATAGGAAATCTTGATCCATCACAAAACAAGTGCAAATACACCCTCCAGTGCCACCATTAAAGTTCATGGGCGTGGAAAGGCCGGGGCCAACTCCATACTGAACCCTACGGACTAAGACTGGGAGGCCATTAAAGTTCACGTGCGTGGAAAGGCCGGCGGCCCAATACTTTTGGCAATATAGTGTACATGTGTAAGTAGGGAGCACGTCAACATTTTTCTGCCTGTTGGCGTTCAGCACTTTTTATACCTCCCCCTCCCCCCCCCAAATTTCTGATGCTCACCTATAACAAAGTGCGGGAGTTAGGCAGTCAGCAAATGGCGGACCAACTCCATATTGAACCCTCCGGACTAAGATTGGGAGGCCATTAAAGTTCATGGACGTGGAAAGGCCGGCGGCCCAATACTTTTGGCAATATAGTGTATGCACATCTATAAACAGTGAGCACTGCAACATTTTTATGCCTGTTGGCGTTCAGCACTTTTTATACCCCTCCCCCCCCCCATCTCTGATGCTCACCTATAACAAAGTGCGGGAGTTAGGTAGTCAGCAAGGGGCGGGGCCAACTCCTTATTGAACCTTCCGGACTAAGACTGGGAGGCCATTAAAGTTCACATGTGTGGAAAGGCCGGCGGCCCAATACTTTTGGCAATATAGGGTACATGTGTAAGTAGGGAGCACGTCAACATTTTTCTGCCTGTTGGCGGTCAGCACTATTTATACCCCCCCCCCCAATTTCTGATGCTCACCTATAACAAAGTGCGTGAGTTAGGCAGTTAGCAAAGGGTGGGCCAACTCCATATTGAACCCTCCGGACTAAGACTGGGAGGCCATTAAAGTTCACATATGTGGAAAGGCCAGCGTCCCAATACTTTTGGCAAAATAGGGTACATGTGTACGTAGGGAGCACGTCAACATTGTTCTGCCTGTTGTCGTTCAACACTTTTTATACCCCCCCCTCCACCACCATCCAAATTTCTGATGCTCACCTATAACAAAGTGCGGGAGTTAGGCAGTCAGCAAAGGGCGGGGCCAACTCAATATTGAACCCTATGGACTAAGACTGGGAGGCCATTAAAGTTCACGGGCGTGGAAAGGCTGGCGGCCCAATACTTTTGGCAATATAGGGTACATGTGTACGTAGGGAGCACGTCAACATTTTTCTGCCTGTTAGCGTTCAGCACTTTTTATACCCCCCCCCCCCAAATCTCTGATGCTCACCTATAACAAAGTGCGGGAGTTAGGCAGTCTGCAAATGGCGGGTCAACTCAATATTGAACCCTAAGGACTAAGACTGGGCGTCCATTAAAGTTCACATGTGTGGAAAGGCCGGCCGACCAATACTTTTGGCAATATAGCGTACATCTAGGTCATAATATCGGTTCTCCGCTGTGATTGGGTGACAACTGTGTTCTGTTACAGATCCCTTTAGCACAAGTCTAAATCACGTTACATCTCCCCAATCTCCTTCCCCTTCCAGGGACGTATATGATACCTCTGAACCGGTAAATGCCAAAATTGGCTTCCTATGCCTCAGGAGCTTTTCCTCCATCCTCCTGGTAGAAGCACTAGCGGCATGGAAAGAGCTCTAATGTCTTGCGCAGCCTTTCGACAAGAGAGTGCGAATTATTAAAATTGAACGGAAAGGGCCGTGTCACACTGTTCCACATAAAAGCTGCTCTGCCTACTTACAAGACAAGAACATTAATCTAGCAGACCGCCCGGGCCGCGTCACCGTTTACTGGAGCTCAGATAAACCTCGCACTCCTTCCATAAAAAAAGGCATCAAACGTCGTCCGGATGCAGGAAATTTTTACCCCCCGCCCTCCGAAAAAAAAAAAAAGACGGACGTGGGTTTTTATTTTGCCAGCGGGTGACCGACACAAGTTGGTAAAGTGCAGAGGAAGAGATGAAAACTCATTTATACCGCAGAGATTTCCCCGAGATGGCGAAAAAAAAAGGAGCCAATCAAGGAAATCACTTACGGAAAAAGAAAAAAAAACAAAAAATTCTGTATGCAGAAAAAAGGATGAAATATTTAGACTGCAACTATCAGCAAATATGCAATCTGGGCAGAGCGTGAAGGACAAGACGGAGAGAGCGGCGGAAGAGGGCCGATGATAAATTTGCCGACAGATTTGTGCTTACTTTTTGAAAACGGGCAGCAAATATTGTGTTTAAAGCTGAACTCCGAGCAATCAGATAAATACACAGGGGAGCGGCTTTACCTGCCAAAGGATTTGTATCCCTGCCCATCCAGTCCTGAGATTTACACTGCTCAGCCACACAGCACAGCCCTGTCTGGCAGAGCCGGAGCCCTGATTAGGTAATACTTAACGCTAGCTTACACCAGCCTTTGACAGGCAGTGAATAGGTGTTTTGTTGCCTCCTCGCTGTCTGTTTTAACCCCTGAAAACCTGCAGCAACTATGCGCATTGAGTGCTTTGGAGGGGCAGTAAAGGCATGGCCCCATTTGGTACTGCCTGTTGAGGGCAACAGCGGGTATCATTTTTTAAAAAATGATAATCAAGAGAGCGCTATTTAGACAAAAAGAATAAATAAATAAATATAGTAAAAAGCAGCTTGCAAAAGGAAAAAAACCTCTAAATCCTTGAAATCATCTATATCATAATTGCATCACTAAAAACAATAAATCAGATATAAATAGCAATGTAAAGTGACAGGTGCTTTAAATATCACTTGTCACCTCCACTGACTTCACCATAAATATCGATAACACCATCATCAGTCCCACCCCTCATGCCAGGGTACAAGGTGTGATCCTAGACTCCCATCTGTCCTTCCAGCCCCAGGTCCAATCGCTGACAAAATCATGTAGACTTCACCTCTGCAACATCTCCAAGATACGCCCGTTCCTAACCTCGGAAACCACTAAGCAACTTATTCACTCTCTTGTCATATTACGCCTTGACTATTGTAACTCCTTCCTCATTGGCCGACCTCATCGCAGGCTATCCCCCCTCCAGTCTATCCCCCCTCCAGTCTATCATGAATGCTGCTGCCAGACTCATCCACCTTACTAACCGCTCTGTATCTGCCACCCCTCTCTGCCAATCCCTCCACTGGCCTCCACTCAGTGTCCTCCATCCCTCTCTGCCAATCCCTCCACTGGCTTCCACTCAGTGTCCTCCATCCCTCTCTGCCAATCCCTCCACTGGCCTCCACTCAGTGTCCTCCACCCCTCTCTGCCAATCCCTCCACTGGCCTCCACTCAGTGTCCTCCACCCCTCTCTGCCAATCCCTCCACTGACCTCCACTCAGTGTCCACCATCCCTCTCTGCCAATCCCTCCACTGGCCTCCAGTCAGTGTCCTCCATCCCTCTCTGCCAATCCCTCCACTGACCTCCACTCAGTGTCCTCCATCCCTCTCTGCCAATCCCTCCACTGACCTCCACTCGGTGTCCTCCACCCCTCTCTGCCAATCCCTCCACTGACATCCACTCAGTGTCCTCCACCATCCCTCTCTGCCAATCCCTCCACTGATCTCCACTCAGTGTCCTCCACCCCTCTCTGCCAATCCCTCCACTGGCCTCCACTCAGTGTCCTCCACCCCTTTCTGCCAATCCCTCCACTGGCCTCCACTCAGTGTCCTTCATCCCTCTCTGCCAATCCCTCCACTGACCTCCATTCAGTGTCCTCCACCCCTCTCTGCCAATCCCTCCACTGACCTCCACTCAGTGTCCTCCACCCCTGTCTGCCAATCCCTCCACTGACCTCCACTCAGTGTCCTCCACCCCTGTCTGCCAATCCCTCCACTGGCCTCCACTCAGTGTCCTCCACCCCTCTCTGCCAATCCCTCCACTGACCTCCACTCAATGTCCTCCACCCCTCTCTGCCAATCCCTCCACTAACCTCCACTCAATGTCCTCCATCCCTCTCTGCCAATCCCTCCACTGACCTCCACTCAGTGTCCTCCACCCCTCTCTGCCAATCCCTCCACTGGCCTCTACTCAGTGTCCTCCATCCCTCTCTGCCAATCCCTCCACTGACCTCCACTCAGTGTCCACCATCCCTCTCTGCCAATCCCTCCACTGGCCTCCAGTCAGTGTCCTCCATCCCTCTCTGCCAATCCCTCCACTGACCTCCACTCAGTGTCCTCCATCCCTCTCTGCCAATCCCTCCACTGACCTCCACTCAGTGTCCTCCACCCCTCTCTGCCAATCCCTCCACTGACATCCACTCAGTGTCCTCCACCATCCCTCTCTGCCAATCCCTCCACTGATCTCCACTCAGTGTCCTCCACCCCTCTCTGCCAATCCCTCCACTGGCCTCCACTCAGTGTCCGCCACCCCTTTCTGCCAATCCCTCCACTGGCCTCCACTCAGTGTCCTTCATCCCTCTCTGCCAATCCCTCCACTGACCTCCATTCAGTGTCCTCCACCCCTCTCTGCCAATCCCTCCACTGACCTCCACTCAGTGTCCTCCACCCCTGTCTGCCAATCCCTCCACTGGCCTCCACTCAGTGTCCTCCACCCCTGTCTGCCAATCCCTCCACTGGCCTCCACTCAGTGTCCTCCACCCCTCTCTGCCAATCCCTCCACTGACCTCCACTCAATGTCCTCCACCCCTCTCTGCCAATCCCTCCACTGACCTCCACTCAGTGTCCTCCATCCCTCTCTGCCAATCCCTCCACTAACCTCCACTCAATGTCCTCCATCCCTCTCTGCCAATCCCTCCACTGGCCTCCACTCAGTGTCCTCCACCCCTCTCTGCCAATCCCTCCACTGGCTCCCAGTTGCCCAACGGATAAAATTCAAAACTCTAACAATGACATATAAAGCCATCCACAACACTGCTCCAACTTACATAACCGATCGTATCTCTAAATATCACCCACACCATCCTTTCCGCTCCACGCAAGACCTCCTACTCTCTAGCTCCCTTATCTCCTCCTCCCTTGCTCATCTTCAAGACTTCTCCAGGGCATCACTCATCCTCTGGAACTCTCTACCCCAATCTATCAGACTATCTCCTACTCTACTTACTTTTAAGCGATCTTTGAAAACCTTTCTCTTCAGGGAAGCCTATCCTGCCCTCTGCTAATACCGGAATCCTTTACTCTTCCAACCACTCCATCCCCCACAGTTATTACCTATTGTACCATTCACCCCTCCCTCCTAGATTGTAAGCTCCCAGGATCAGGGCCCTCAAATCCCTCTTGTATTGAACTGTATTGTCTCCCACTATAATGTACAGCACTGAGCAAACAGTTGGCGCTATATAAATCCTGTATAATAATAACTTGTCACTTTACATTGCTATTTATATCTGATTCAGGGGCGGACTGACAACTCATGGGGTCCCCGGGCAATAGGGGATCATGGGGCCCCTGTGCCCTTGCCCAAACTCAAAAAAGCCTATCAAAAAGGTACCAGGGGCATCTCATGGGGCCCCCTACTGACACCGGGCCCTCGGGCAGTGCCTGAGTTTCCAAATGGTCAGTCCGCCCCTGATCTGATTTATTGTTTTTAGTGCTGCAATTAAGATATAGGTATAAATTTTTGCTGAAAACACTCCCATGCATTGTTTTTGTAGCTTAAGGGGGAGCAGTAAAAAAAGGTGGCTCAGCCACATGTCCTAGGCTTGGCTCACTCTTTTACAGGTGCGCAGATTCACGTGCGCTCCCATGCGTTACATGTAGGGCTGCAGAATGTTACCAGCAAAATGATCTTACATTTCATACACAGAAACCAAAAACTGGCCGAGGCCTCACCTTGAGTTTCATCATTGAGTCTTGACATAACTTGTCCCCTCTCGCGGCAGAAACCTCGTCGATTCCAATTAGTTTGGCTTTGTACCTGACGCCGTCCCCTTTAAACCTCTTTATCAATGTGGCTTCGCTGCGATCTTGACCTAAAAGGACACAAAAAAAGAAAAAAAAACGTTCAACAAAGTAGAAACCGAGCCAACACAGAGAGAGATCTCCCAGCCCTGAGAGGGAAGAGCAGCACGACGATGAAATGTACAGACAAGGGCTCCTTCTCACTCAGGGCCAGACCCCGGGAACGAAGGTAAAGCGGGGGGGTTCAGGAGAAAACAGCTGAACTCCCCGAAATAAAACTGAGGTGCCATCTGCCAGCAGAGACTCTCGACAACACACACCACCCAATGTGTTCTAATTACTTGGAGTCATTTTGTTTAAAAAAAAAGTCTTGAGCTTCTTTACTATCATGAGAATCATGTTTATTGGCCTCTAAAATGTTTCAAAATCAATTTAACAGTTTAATTTCAGTTTTATATTTTGCATTATCCAGCCCACTTGCATGGATAGGCTGCATTCTCAGTGATGTCACCGCTCTCTAGTGAATGGATAGGCTGCATTCTCAGTGATGTCACCGGTCTCTAGTGAATGGATAGGCTGCATTCTCAGTGATGTCACCGCTCTCTAGTGAATGGATAGGCTGCATTCTCAGTGATGTCACCGCTCTCTAGTGAATGGATAGGCTGCATTCTCAGTGATGTCACCGGTCTCTAGTGAATGGATAGGCTGCATTCTCAGTGATGTCACCGCTCTCTAGTGAATGGATAGGCTGCATTCTCAGTGATGTCACCGCTCTCTAGTGAATGGATAGGCTGCATTCTCAGTGATGTCACCGCTCTCTAGTGAATGGATAGGCTGCATTCTCAGTGATGTCACCGCTCTCTAGTGAATGGATAGGCTGCATTCTCAGTGATGTCACCGCTCTCTAGTGAATGGATAGGCTGCATTCTCAGTGATGTCACCGGCCTCTAGTGAATGGATAGGCTGCATTCTCAGTGTTGTCACCGCTCTCTAGTGAATGGATAGGCTGCATTCTCAGTGATGTCACCGCTCTCTAGTGAATGGATAGGCTGCATTCTCAGTGATGTCACCGGTCTCTAGTGAATGGATAGGCTGCATTCTCAGTGATGTCACCGCTCTCTAGTGAATGGATAGGCTGCATTCTCAGTGATGTCACCGCTCTCTAGTGAATGGATAGGCTGCATTCTCAGTGATGTCACCGCTCTCTAGTGAATGGATAGGCTGCATTCTCAGTGATGTCACCGGTCTGTAGTGAATGGATAGGCTGCATTCTCAGTGATGTCACCGGTCTCCAGTGAATGGATAGGCTGCATTCTCAGAGATGTCACCGGCCTCTAGTGAATGGATAGGCTGCATTCTCAGTGATGTCACCAGTCTCTAGTGAATGGATAGGCTGCATTCTCAGTGATGTCACCGGTCTATAGTGAATGGATAGGCTGCATTCTCAGTGATGTCCCCGGTCTCTAGTGAATGGATAGGCTGCATTCTCAGTGATGTCACCGCTCTCTAGTGAATGGATAGGCCGCATTCTCAGTGATGTCACCGGTCTCTAGTGAATGGATAGGCCGCATTCTCAGTGATGTCACCGGTCTCTAGTGAATGGATAGGCCGCATTCTCAGTGATGTCATCGATCTCTAGTGAATGGATAGGCTGCATTCTCAGTGATGTCACCGGCCTCTAGTGAATGGATAGGCTGCATTCTCAGTGATGTCACCGCTCTCTAGTGAATGGATAGGCTGCATTCTCAGTGATGTCACCGGCCTCTAGTGAATGGATAGGCTGCATTCTCAGTGATGTCACCGGCCTCTAGTGAATGGATAGGCTGCATTCTCAGTGATGTCACCGCTCTCTAGTGAATGGATAGGCTGCATTCTCAGTGATGTCACCGCTCTCTAGTGAATGGATAGGCTGCATTCTCAGTGATGTCACCGGTCTCTAGTGAATGGATAGGCTGCATTCTCAGTGATGTCACCGCTCTCTAGTGAATGGATAGGCTGCATTCTCAGTGATGTCACCGCTCTCTAGTGAATGGATAGGCTGCATTCTCAGTGATGTCACCGCTCTCTAGTGAATGGATAGGCTGCATTCTCAGTGATGTCACCAGTCTGTAGTGAATGGATAGGCTGCATTCTCAGTGATGTCACCGGTCTCCAGTGAATGGATAGGCTGCATTCTCAGAGATGTCACCGGCCTCTAGTGAATGGATAGGCTGCATTCTCAGTGATGTCCCCGGTCTCTAGTGAATGGATAGGCTGCATTCTCAGTGATGTCCCCGGTCTCTAGTGAATGGATAGGCCGCATTCTCAGTGATGTCCCCGGTCTCTAGTGAATGGATAGGCCGCATTCTCAGTGATGTCACCGGTCTCTAGTGAATGGATAGGCCGCATTCTCAGTGATGTCATCGATCTCTAGTGAATGGATAGGCTGCATTCTCAGTGATGTCACCGGTCTCTAGTGAATGGATAGGCTGCATTCTCAGTGATGTCACTGTTCTCTAGTGAATGGATAGGCTGCATTCTCAGTGATGTCACTGTTCTCTAGTGAATGGATAGGCTGCATTCTCAGTGATGTCACCGGTCTCTAGTGAATGGATAGGCCGCATTCTCAGTGATGTCATCGATCTCTAGTGAATGGATAGGCCGCATTCTCAGTGATGTCACCGGTCTCTAGTGAATGGATAGGCTGCATTCTCAGTGATGTCACTGTTCTCTAGTGAATGGATAGGCCGCATTCTCAGTGATGTCACCGGCCTCTAGTGAATGGATAGGCTGCATTCTCAGTGATGTCACCGGCCTCTAGTGAATGGATAGGCTGCATTCTCAGTGATGTCACCGCTCTCTAGTGAATGGATAGGCTGCATTCTCAGTGATGTCACCGGCCTCTAGTGAATGGATAGGCTGCATTCTCAGTGATGTCACCGCTCTCTAGTGAATGGATAGGCTGCATTCTCAGTGATGTCACCGCTCTCTAGTGAATGGATAGGCTGCATTCTCAGTGATGTCACCGGTCTCTAGTGAATGGATAGGCTGCATTCTCAGTGATGTCACCGCTCTCTAGTGAATGGATAGGCTGCATTCTCAGTGATGTCACCGCTCTCTAGTGAATGGATAGGCTGCATTCTCAGTGATGTCACCGGTCTGTAGTGAATGGATAGGCTGCATTCTCAGTGATGTCACCGGTCTCCAGTGAATGGATAGGCTGCATTCTCAGAGATGTCATCGGCCTCTAGTGAATGGATAGGCTGCATTCTCAGTGATGTCCCCGGTCTCTAGTGAATGGATAGGCTGCATTCTCAGTGATGTCCCCGGTCTCTAGTGAATGGATAGGCCGCATTCTCAGTGATGTCACCGGTCTCTAGTGAATGGATAGGCCGCATTCTCAGTGATGTCACCGGTCTCTAGTGAATGGATAGGCCGCATTCTCAGTGATGTCATCGATCTCTAGTGAATGGATAGGCCGCATTCTCAGTGATGTCACCGGTCTCTAGTGAATGGATAGGCTGCATTCTCAGTGATGTCACTGTTCTCTAGTGAATGGATAGGCTGCATTCTCAGTGATGTCACCGGTCTCTAGTGAATGGATAGGCCGCATTCTCAGTGATGTCATCGATCTCTAGTGAATGGATAGGCCGCATTCTCAGTGATGTCACCGGTCTCTAGTGAATGGATAGGCTGCATTCTCAGTGATGTCACTGTTCTCTAGTGAATGGATAGGCTGCATTCTCAGTGATGTCACTGTTCTCTAGTGAATGGATAGGCTGCATTCTTAGTGATGTCACTGCTCTTTAGTGAATGGATAGGCTGCATTCTCAGTGATGTCACCAGTCTCTACCGAATGGATAGGCTGCATTCTCAGTGATGTCACCGCTCTCTAATGATATAAAAGGCATGTGTCCTCTATAAGATTGCTCGTATCTATGAATTTTCCAGCTCTTATAATCTGAGTGGTTATCAAATTTCAAATGGAACAAACTGGAGAGCTGGCAGCTCCATATACAGCAGCCTTATCCAGTACAATATGGACAGACTTTCTTTTTTGTGTGTGTATATGAATTATATTTAGAAATTCAGAGGAGACAATGTATTCATTTTGCATGCCAGCATCCCAGATTGCTCTTTACATGTTGCTTCGTTTGCCCTGTAACATATGGGCAAAGAAAAATAGAAAAGCTCTGGCAATGAAAAAAATTTCACATTTATATCTTGGTTAAAAAAAAACAAAAAAAACAACAAAACAAACAAACAAAAAACCACAACATTGCATTGAGAAAAGGGAATGTACTTAAAAAAAAAAAATGAAAAATAAAATCAATGCTCTTTGGTGTTCATAGAGATGCTGACTGGCCCAGGTGCTGAAGGTCCAGCTGGTCACATCATACTTTCATGGTAGATCGCTCTTCAGATATATCCGCTCATAAAGGATGGACTGCATCTAGAGCCCCCAGCTCATCAAATCCCAGAGGAGAGGTAAGAACTGGAGCTTTAATCAGGAGTACTGAGGTGGACTGCTAGAAAGGTGATGCTATAATCTCAAAAGTGAGTAGAAATCTATACCAACAATTCTCCTAACAATTACCGGATTTTTCGCTCCATAAGATGCACTTTTTTCACCCCAAAAAAAGGCGGCCGGTCCGGTATTTCTGCCGCCACCATGTCAGAATACCGGGCCGGCCGCTCAGCTCTTCTCCCCTGCAGGACCTTTCCTGTTCCTCGCTCCAGCGCTGCACAGTCTTCCCGTGGCGGCTTCTGTGACAGCCGGGTGCCCACTGCGCATGCGCGAGAAGCGCTGCGTTTTGTGAATGGTCTGTGTCTTCTGGGACACATGACAGGTCTCAAAAGGCTCCGGGCCATTCACAAAGCGCAGCGCTTCTCGCGCATGCGCAGTGGGCACCCGGCTGTCACAGAAGCCGCCGCGGGAAGAAGAAGGAAGGACAACTCCGCGGAAGTGGGAGCGGGTACCTGTCAAATTCAGGTACCCGCTCCCCCTCCCTCCCCAAAGGTCCGCAGTCTCTGGTAATCTCCTTTACTGTCTGCAGTCTCTGGTCTTCTGTACTATGTCCACAGTCTCTGGTCATTCCCTGTACTATGACCGCAGTCTCTGGTCATCTCCTGTACTGTGTCCGCAGTCTCTGGTCATCCCCTGTACTGTGTCCGCAGTCTCTGGCCATCTCCTGTATTATGTCCGCAGTCTCTGGCCATCTCCTGTATTATGTCCGCAGTCTCTGGCCATCTCCTGTATTATGTCCGCAGTCTCTGGTCATCCCCTGTACTATGTCCGCAGTCTCTGGTCATCTCCTGTACTATGTCCGCAGTCTCTGGTCATCTCCTGTACTGTGTCTGCAGTCTCCGTTCATCTCCTGTACTATGTCCACAGTCTCTGGTTATCTCCTGTACTGTGTCTGCAGTCTCTGGTCATCTCCTGTACTGTGTCTGCAGTCTCTGGTCATCTCTTGTACTGTGTCCGCAGTCTCTGGTCATCCCCTGTACCGCGTCCGCAGTCTCTGGTCATCCCCTGTACCGTGTTCGCAGTCTCTGGTCATCCCCTGTACTGTGTCTGCAGTCACTGGTCATCTCCTGTACTATGTCCGCAGTCTCTGGTCATCTCCTGTACTATGTCTGCAGTCTCTGGTCATCTGTACTATGTCCGCAGTCTCTGGTCATCTCCTGCACCGTGTCCGCAGTCTCCGGTCATCTCCTGTACTGTGTCTGCAGTCTCCGTTCATCTCCTGTACTATGTCCGCAGTCTCTGGTTATCTCCTGTACTGTGTCCGCAGTCTCCGGTCATCTCCTGTACTGTGTCCGCAGTCTCTGGTCATCTCCTGTACTGTGTCTGCAGTCTCTGGTCATCTCCTGTACTGTGTCCGCAGTCTCTGGTCATCCCCTGTACCGCGTTCGCAGTCTCTGGTCATCCCCTGTACTGTGTCTGCAGTCACTGGTCATCTCCTGTACTATGTCCGCAGTCTCTGGTCATCTCCTGTACTATGTCTGCAGTCTCTGGTCATCTGTACTATGTCTGCAGTCACTGGTCATCTCCTGCACCGTGTCCGCAGTCTCCGTTCATCTCCTGTACTATGTCCGCAGTCTCTGGTTATCTCCTGTACTGTGTCCGCAGTCTCTGGTCATCTCCTGTACTGTGTCTGCAGTCTCTGGTCATCTCTTGTACTGTGTCCGCAGTCTCTGGCCATCCCCCGTACTGTGTCCGCAGTCTCTGGTCATCTCCTGTACTGTGTCCGCAGTCTCTGGTCATCTGTACTGTACCGCGTCCGCAGTCTCTGGTCATCCCCTGTACCGCGTTCGCAGTCTCTGGTCATCCCCTGTACTGTGTCTGCAGTCACTGGTCATCTCCTGTACTATGTCCGCAGTCTCTGGTCATCTCCTGTACTATGTCTGCAGTCTCTGGTCATCTGTACTATGTCTGCAGTCACTGGTCATCTCCTGCACCGTGTCCGCAGTCTCCGGTCATCTCCTGTACTGTGTCCGCAGTCTCTGGTCATCTCCTGTACTGTGTCTGCAGTCTCTGGTCATCTCCTGTACTGTGTCCGCAGTCTCTGGTCATCTCCTGTACTATGTCTGCAGTCTCTGGTCATCTGTACTATGTCTGCAGTCACTGGTCATCTCCTGCACCGTGTCCGCAGTCTCCGGTCATCTCCTGTACTGTGTCCGCAGTCTCTGGTCATCTCCTGTACTATGTCCGCAGTCTCTGGTCATCTGTACTATGTCCGCAGTCACTGGTCATCCCCTGTACTATGTCCGCAGTCTCCGGTCATCTCCTGTACTGTGTCCGCAGTCTCTGGTCATCTCCTGTACTATGTCTGCAGTCTCTGGTCATCTGTACTGTGTCCGCAGTCTCTGGTCATCTCCTGTACTATGTCCGCAGTCTCCGGTCATCTCCTGTACGGTGTTCGCAGTCTCTGGTCATCTCCTGTACTATGTCTGCAGTCTCTGGTCATCTGTACTATGTCTGCAGTCACTGGTCATCTCCTGTACTGTGTCCGCAGTCTCTGGTCATCTCCTGTACCGTGTCCGCAGTCTCTGGTCATCTCCTGTACTATGTCCGCAGTCTCTGGTCATCCCCTGTACTGTGTCCGCAGTCTCTGGCCATCTCCTGTACTATGTCTGCAGTCTCTGGTCATCTCCTGTACTGTCCGCAGTCTCTGGTCATCTCCTGTACTATGTCCGCAGTCTCTGGTCATCCCCTGTACTGTGTCTGCAGTCCATTGGTTCAGAATATTTTTTTTCTTGTTTTTCTCCTCTAAAACCTAGGCGCGTCTATTGGTCAGGTGCGTCTTATGGAGCGAAAAATACGGTACATAGTTACAAAAATAATTTGAATAATGATTTCCTCTTAGATCTGTGAGCTTTCACATCCAGGGTGAGCCATTGAGTCCCATATATATATTTGATTAAATACTTTGTATTGGATATATTAAAGTTGTTTGGTAATTGTATAATTCATTTTGATATACCTCCCCCCTTCCTTTAGATTGTAAGCTCCACGAGCCAGGCCCTCACATTCCTTCTGTACTGAAAGGTATTGTAATTGTCCTGTCTCCTTTATATTGTAAAGCGCTGTGCAAACTGTTGGCGCAATATAAATCCTGTATAATAATAATATACCTTTAGACTGCCTCGGCGGTTGAAATCTCTTCAAAAATCTCCCCTGAAGAAGCCCAGGAGGACGAAACATGTAGGGAGTAACTACAATTATATAATCTCAGTTCCACTCTTAGTAGTGAAATTTTTTTTATGTTTCTGTGTTTTTTCCTTTTTTTGTTTTTTAAAAAAAATATGAAATAAAAATGATATAGCTTTTTAATATGTTTGGTATTCATGTTCATGCACCCTGAAAGTCCCATCTTCTCTATTGAATATTTGTTTACATTCACTGATGCTGGGGCATTTTCTACTCCAACTGGTGACTGTCCGCCCACCTAATGTCTGAAGGACAGTAAACTGGTTCTTTGTTTCGAAAGTTTGGAGACCCCTGATCTATGACATACTCAGCAAAACTTTGTGTGGTGTTACATAGGTACATAGTTAGTCTGGCTGAAAAAAGACAAAAGTCCATCCAGTTCAACTATTAAAAAAAAAAAAATAATAATAATCCTACACCCACAGTTTATCCAGAGGAAGGCAAAAAAAAACCCAGCAGAGCACGATCCAATTTGCTCCTGCAGGGGAAATAATTCCTTCCTGATCCCCCGAGAGGCAATCGGATATTCCCTGGATCAACTTTACCTATAAATGTTCTATCCAGTTATATTCTGTATATCCAAGAAAGAATCCAGGACTTTCCTACAGCAATCCACTGAGCTGGCCACAACCAACTCTTGAGGGAATCTATTCCACACTTTCACAGCTCTTACTGTGAAGAGACCTTTCCGTGTTCACGAATCCTATATAATGGAATGGGCACAATGACCATGTAAGCCAGACGTTTCAAGAAGCTTTTTTGCACAGTAGTGGAACCATATAACCTGCCAGCAATGCATTTCACCCCACCCAAGGGCCTATTTGTATATTTGTGAATCGACAATTAAACCCCTGGGCAGAGGGAAGGCATCAAAGTGAAGGAGCTGGTGAGATGTCTGTTTCTACTGCTATGCAATAAAGTTTATTGAAATGCCTAATTCACTTGGTCAGTGCAGCTATACCATTGTATGGAAAGTAGAGGGGATGGAGGATGAATGGCGTTCAACTAGTTTAGCACAGCCAATCGGTAGATTGTACCAACAACACTTTTTTTTAAGTGGTACAACTCCATTTAGGAAGTTAGCAAAGATGGTTTTCAAGTTTCCCACAGACGTCACACAGCCCTCAACTGATGGCTACAAAAAAAACCAATGGAATATTCCCAAATTTAATGTAAATCCTGTATAATAATAATAATAATTTCTGTTTTGTAATAGCCCCTTCCTCACCAGACCCCTATGTTGTCTCTTAATTTCAAATGCAGGCAACCCTACTACTTCCCAAAGCAGATCCCAATGTTCATTGCCTAACGTTTACTGGCTGAATGAAGAAAAAGGAGGTGACCCATGCTACGGACAACCAACATATCTTCCATGATGACTATGGCGTGGTTTGTTTTGAGGTCACAGTGAGGGATGGATGGCAGGCAACTCTTATTTTGATCTGTTACCCAAAATCTTGATATCTGTATAGATTCCAATATCTTCCCTTGGCCAACAGAACAAACTTCTAATACAAATTTGAGTAAGTAAGCTTGAGGGCTGCTCTAGTTTGAAAGATTCCCATACTAGTCTACTTTGTTAGCTAAAAAACAGTATAGTTCAACTCTATATCACCTTACTTCTATCAAAGGCTAACATGATACATATCAATTTGTGAACTGAAAGATTTTATTTCTCTAAAATTTTGGTAAAATTTCCAAAATATTTCAAAATGCAATGGGTAAGGTTTAGGTGGCAATAGGCTTTAAATTGCTCCTGAGGGTTACAAAAGCTCCTTTCAACTATTCTTGGCAACAAAAGAAATAATGAAAATTAGAGATTTTTTTTCCCCAAAAAATGTTTGGTCAAATATCACCATTATTTTGAAATGCAATGGGAAGGTGGCTAGAATGATGCTATAGTCTTTAAATAGCTCCTGGGGGGTTACAAAAGCTCCTTTCAACTATAATGGGCCTGTTCTTTTTGCAAAAACAAAATGTGAACCTGAGAGATGTTGTTTTCCCTGCAAAATTTTGGTAAAATTGCACCAAATTTGGTAAATCGCAAAATTTATTTTGAAATGCAATGAAGAAGGTGTAGATAGCTAGAATGATGCAATAGGCTTTGAATGGTTTATGGGGGTTACAAAAGTTTATTTCAAAAGTGGACCTGTTTTTTTGGCAATAAAAAATGTGACACTGAGAGATTTTTCCTCAAAAAAAGTTAATGAAACTTCACCATTATTTTGAAACCCAATGGGGAAGGTTTAGGTGGCTATAAGGGGGTAATAAGCGGGTTACAAAACCTCCTTTTAACTAACCTTGACCTGTGAAACTGGGTGATTTTTTTCCCCTGCAAAATTTTGGTAAAATTTTACCATTATTTTGAAATGCAACGGGGAAGGTTTAGGTGACTATAAGGGTACAATAGGCTTTACATGGCTCCTGATGGTTACAAAACCTAAATCCAACTATCCTGGACCTTTTCTTTTGGCAAAAAATTGTGAAGCTAAGCAATTTTTCCCCAAACAAATTTGGATAAAATGTCACCATTATTTTGAAATGCAATGCTGAAAGCTTAGTTTGCTAGAATGATGCAATAGGCTTTAAATGGCTCCTGAGGGTTACAAATGTTCCTTTCTTATCTTGGACCTGTTCTTTTGGAAAACAAAAGAATGAAACTGACAGATTATTTACCCCCCCCCCCCAAAATAAAAACAATTTTGGTAAAATTTCAGCATTAGTTTTAATTGCAACGGGGAATGTTTAGTTTACTACAGAGGGGAAATAAGCTTTAAATTGCTCCTGATGGTTACAGAAGATCCTTTCAACTATCCTGGGTCTGTTCCTTTGGCAAAAACAATGCCCCAATAGCTTAATTTTTCAAACTGAAGACGAACAAAAAAAGAGTAAATTAAAAATATAAAGTGGCAGTGCACAAATAATAATCAGATACAAATAAAAAAAAAAAAGCACAATATTTGAATTAAATAAACTCCTGAGGGTTACAAAAATTCCTTTCAACTATCTTGGACCTGTTTTTTTGGAAAACAAAAAAGTGAAACTGATAGATTATTTACTTCCCCTTCCGCCACCACAAAAACAAAAAACAATTTTGGTAAAATTTCAGCATTAATTTTAATTGCAACAGGGAATGTTTAGTTGACTATAGAGGGTTAATAGGCTTCAAATAGCTCCTGATGGTGACAGAAGCTCCTTTCAACTATCCTGGGTCTGTTCCTTTGGCAAACACAATGCCCCAATATCTTAATTTTTTAAACTGAAGGCGAAAAAAAAAGATTCAATTAAAAATATAAAGTGACAGTGCACAAACAATAATCAGATACAAATAAAAAAAAAGCACAAATATTTGAATTAAATAAACTCCTGAGGGTTACAAAAGTTCCTTTCAACTATCTTGGACCTGTTTTTTTGGAAAACAAAAGAGTGAAACTGATAGATTATTTACTCCCCCCTCCACCACCACAAAAAAAAAAAAACAATTTTGGTAAAATTTCAGCATTAGTTTTAATTGCAACGGGGAATGTTTAGTTGACTATAGAGGGTTAATAGGCTTCAAATAGCTCCTGATGGTGACAGAAGCTCCTTTCAACTATCCTGTGTCTGTTCCTTCAGCAAACACAATGCCCCAATATCTTAATTTTTTAAACTGAAGGCGAAAAAAAAGAGTCAATTAAAAATATAAAGTGACAGTGCACAAATAATAATCAGATACAAATTAAAAAAAGAAGAAAAGAAAGCGCAAATATTTGAATTAAATAAACTAAGGTCCTAAATACATCCCGTAACCACCACCCCCATTCCCATTTACATGAAAAAATTGGATCTTTTCAAGCAAATTTCATTGAAGTGGCTCTTTGAGCAAAATTGAGAAAATTTTGCCAACAGCGGAATCAGTCATTTTGCTGTTAAATCGATTTCTCTGCTCATCTCTAATGTTACATTTTGATACTAAAATAATTTGCACACCATTTTCAGTACCATTTTCAGAAGAAATAAATGCTTTAGAGGGGAGTGAGTGAAAACAAGGACTAGGGTACCACCAAGAATGTTTTAGGTATTTCGGTATTATGAGTCTGGGCCTTGCTTGCAAGCAGTTCTGAACGCATCCTATACACATTTTTCTTTCGCATCGGGTATAATAAATATTATGAGACCGAAATGCAGCTTTATCACTGGGAAGGCCTCGTCTTCCATTCAGAGGGAGCCAATACTCTGGAGTACCTCAACGGCAGGAATTAAATTGCCATACTTGTGCGAAGACTTTGATGTTCCATGGAACGGGCCGAGTGCCAACACTTCTCTTAGCCTGTCACAATCCCCTTTTTCTTGGCAGAAACCACTATTTATGGAAATGTTTCTTCTTCCCCTTCACACATTAAGAAATAAATTATGTTATATAGGTGGCGGAGTGGATGTTTCCATAGCTACAAAGGAGCCGTTCAAAGATGTTCCACTAGGCAGAACCGTCTCATCGAAATGTGTTTGTTATTTAATGTCTGCTTAAAGAAAGAAAATGGACAAAACTGGATTGGTTCTCCAACTAACAAGTATGTATATGAAGAGATACAAATTCAAGAGAAACAAACTAAACTTGAAGAGCCTCATGGGTGGCCCTTCACTCTTTCAAATAAATATATATCTCTTAAGTCAGTGTTTCTGGTGAGGAGCTGTCTGGTTCTCCTCATGGTGCCCCAAGAATGGAATGTAGCTTGCCCTGGATTATCTTCATAAGTTGTCAAAGTGCAGGCAGGCCAGCCACCAGCATCAACCAATGATGCTCTACGAATAGGACGCATGGCATCATTGGCTGCTATAGTGATGATGACTGACTCACCCGTACCATGCCATCACATTACTCTGATCCAGAGCAGATAGCATGCAGGGTCGGCCCCAGCATTCAGGAGAAGACAGAAGTCCACCTCCTCCAGACCTCCTTCAGCTCCTCTGTCCCATTTCTGGGGCCAAAAGGTAGGGCTCTGATGTGAAGAGGGGACTGTGTGATTGGGGGGTGGGGGTTCTGTGATGGAGGACTGTGTATTTTGGGGGTCTTTTGATGACAGGTAGGGGTCTTAATGAGAGGTAGGTGCCTTGATGGCAGGAGGATGTCTTAGTGACAGGTAGGTGTCTTGATGACAGGAGGGTGTCTCAGTGAAAGGTAGATGTCTTGATGACAGGTGGGTGTCTTAGTGATAGGTAGGTGCCTTGATGGCAGGAGGATGACTTAGTGACAGGTAGATGTCTTGATGACAGGTGGGTGTCTTAGTGACAGGTAGGTGCCTTGATGGCAGGAGGATGTCTTAGTGACAGGTAGGTGCCTTGATGACAGGATGGTGTCTTAGTGATAGGTAGGTGCCTTGATGACAGGAGGGTGTCTTAGTGACAGGTAGATGTCTTGATGACAGGTGGGTGTCTTAGTGACAGGTAGGTGCCTTGATGACAGGTGGGTGTCTTAGTGACAGGTAGATGTCTTGATGACAGGTGGGTGTCTTAGTGACAGGTAGGTGCCTTGATGACAGGAGGGTGTCTTAGTGACCATGAAGTGCCTTGATGGCAGGAGGATGTCTTAGTGACAGGTAGGTGTCTTGATGACAGGCGGGTGTCTTAGTGACAGGTAGGTGCCTTGATGGCAGGAGGGTGTCTTAGTGACAGGTACTGTAGATGTCTTGAACACAGGTAGGTGTCTTAGTGACCAGTAAGTGCCTTGATGGCAGGAGGATATCTTAGTGACAGATAGGTGTCTTGATGACAGGCGGGTGTCTTAGTGACAGATAGGTGCCTTGATGGTAGGAGGGTGTCTTAGTGACAGGTAGGTGCCTTGATGACAGGATGGTGTCTTAGTGACAGGTAGGTGCCTTGATGCCAGGAGGATGTCTTAGTGACAGGTAGGTGCCTTGATGGCAGGAGGATGTCTTAGTGACAGGTAGGTGCCTTGATGACAGGAGGGTGTCTTAGTGACAGGTAGGTGCCTTGATGACAGGAGGGTGTCTTAGTGACAGGTAGGTGCCTTGATGACAGGAGGGTGTCTTAGTGACAGGTAGGTGCCTTGATGACTGGAGGGTGTCTTAGTGACAGGTAGGTGCCTTGATGGCAGGAGGATGTCTCAGTGAAAGGTAGGCTTCTTGATGACAGGAGGGTGTCTTAGTGACAGGTAGGTGTCTTGATGACAGGAGGGTGTCTTAGTGCCAGGTAGGTGTCTTGATGACAGGAGGGTGTCTTAGTGCCAGGTAGGTGTATATTGGGGGCTCTGTGAAGAGAAGACTGTGAATTAGGGGCTCTGTGATGTGGTGAATGTATTGGGGGGCTCTGTGATGGGAGAATGTGTATTAGAGACACTATGATGGGGGACTGTGTATTGAGGGGCTGTGTGACAGGGGACTGTGTATTGAGGGGCTGTGTGATTGGGCTACTCTAACATGGGGGGATTGTGTACTGGGGGAATCTTTGATAGGGGAACTCTGTATTGGGGGCTCTGTGATAGGGGACTGTGTGTTGGGGAACTCAACGATAGGGATGTGTATTGGGGTCTCTTTGATAGGGGTACTGTGTATTGGGGTTGCTCTATGATGGAGGATTGTGTAGTGGGGGCTCTTTGATAGGGGGATGTATAGGGAGGCTGTATATTGGGGGTCTTTTTGATGAGGGTGTTGTTTATTCTGGGGCTCTGTGATGGAGGGAATAAGTATTGAGGAGTTCTGTGTGATGGAGGACTATGTACTGGGGGGGGGGGGGGGGGCTGTGTATTGGGTGGCTTTTTGATAGAGGGTCTGTGTATTAGGGGCTCTGTGATAAGGGGCTACCTACTGGCTCTATGATGTGGAAATTGTGTATTGGGGGGCTCTTTGATGGGGGACTGTGTATTGGGGAGCTTTATAATGGGGCCCTCTGTATGTGAGGCTCTTTGATAGGGGAATTGTGTATTGGAGGGCCCTTTGATAGAGGGACTGTGTACTGGGGGGCTCTTTAAATGGGGGACTGTGTATTGGGGGCCTTTATAATGGGGCCCTCTGTATGTGAGGCTCTTTGATAGGGAGCCTGTGTATTGGAGGGCCCCTTGATAGAGGGACTGTGGGCTCTTTGTTGAAGGGAGACTGTATTCTGGGGCTCTATGAAGGGGGGCTACATAATAGAGTTCTCTTTAATAGATAGATTGTGTATTGGGAGGCTGTTTGATAGAGGGCCTGTGTTTTGGGGGCTGTTTCATAGGGGGGGCTGTGTACTGGGGGGCTCTTTGATGGGGGGATTGTGTATTCTGGGACTTTATGACAGGGGACTCGGTATTGGAGGCTGTTTGATAGGGGAATTGTGTATTGGGGGGCTCTTTGCACGGGAGGCTGTGTAATGGAGGTTCTGTGATGGGGGACATTGTATACAGTATGAGGTCTCTATGATGGGGGACTACATAATAGGGGGCTCATTAATAGGTAGATTGTGTATTGGGAGGCTGTTTGATAGAGGGCCTGTGTTTTGGGGGCTCTTTTATAGGGGGGCTCTTTGATGGGGGGATTGTGTATTCTGGGGTTTTATGATGGGGGACTCTGTATTGGGGGGCTGTTTGACAGGGAGCAGGGGCAGACTGACTATTTGGAAACTCGGGCACTGCCCTAGGGCGCGGGGTCAGCAGGGGGGCCCATGAGATGCCCCTGGTACCTTTTTCATAGGCTTTTTTGAGGCAAGGACACAGGGGCTCCATGATCCCCTATTGCCTGGGGGCCCCATGAGTTGTAGTCCGCCCCTGATAGGGAGGCTGTGTAATGGAGTTTCTGTGATGGGGGACATTGTATACAGTATGAGGGCTCTATGATGGGGGGATTGTGTGACTGGAGGCCATTGGCTGCTTTTTATTATTGTGCTCTGAACTAATGTCAAGATTAGAAGAATTTAGACTCTCAAAGTCTTTGTTTGGAATTTTCATTAGACTTTGCACACATTTAAAATGTGGGGGCACTGGAGGGTGTATTTTTGCACTTGTTTTGTGATGGATCAAGATTTCCTATTTCAATACCTATGGACTTAATATTCACAATTTGCAAACTTGACTGATACATATATACATAGATTTTATTTTAATTAATATTAAATAATAAAAATATTATTTATAAAATAAGTTTTTTATATTTAAGAATTGTTTATAATTATAGTATTACTCGTACATTTGAGTGTTATAACTCATCCTTATATATACACTATATTGCCAAATGTATGGGGCCGCCTGCCTTTCCACGCACATGACCTTTAATACCCCCCAGTCTTAGTCCGTAGGGTTCAATATTGAGTTGGCCCCGCCCTTTGCAGCTATAACAGCTTCAACTCTTCTGGGAAGGCCGTCCACAAGGTTTAGGAGGGTGTCTATGGGAAGGTTGGACCATTCTTCCAGAAGCACATTTGTCAGGTCAGGTACTGATGTCGGGGGAGGAGGCCTGGCTCACAGTCTCCGCTCTAATTCATCCCAAAGGTGTTCTATGGGGTTGAGGTCAGGACTCTGTGCAGGCCAGTCAAGTTCCTCCACCCCAAACTGGCTCCTCCATGTCTTTATGGACCTTGCTTTGTGCACTGGTGTGCAGTCATGTTGGAGCAGGAAGGGGCCATCCCCAAACTCCTCCCACAAATTTGGGAGCATGAAATTGTCCAAAATGTCTTGGTATGCTGACACCTTAAGAGTTCATCCAACACTACCCACAACCCAGCAACAACCCGTCCACCCAACACTACCCACAACCCAGCAACAGCCCGTCCACCCAACACTACCCACAACCCAGCAACAACCTGTCCACCCAACACTACCCACAACCCAGCAACAACCCGTCCACCCAACACTACCCACAACCCAGCAACAGCCCGTCCACCCAACACTACCCACAACCCAGCAACAGCCCGTCCACCCAACACTACCCACAACCCAGCAACAACCCGTCCACCCAACACTACCCACAACCCAGCAACAACCTGTCCACCCAACACTACCCACAACCCAGCAACAACCCGTCCACCCAACACTACCCACAACCCAGCAACAGCCCGTCCACCCAACACTACCCACAACCCAGCAACAACCCGTCCACCCAACACTACCCACAACCCAGCAACAACCCGTCCACCCAACACTACCCACAACCCAGCAACAGCCCGTCCACCCAACACTACCCACAACCCAGCAACAACCCGTCCACCCAACACTACCCACAACCCAGCAACAACCCGTCCACCCAACACTACCCACAACCCAGCAACAGCCCGTCCACCCAACACTACCCACAACCCAGCAACAACCCGTCCACCCAACACTACCCACAACCCAGCAACAACCCATCCACCCAACACTACCCAGATGCCCTTTTAAACTCCAGACACAGGCGTACTATCAAACAGCCTTTCACTGGAACTAGGGGGCCAAGCCTAACCCCTGAAAAAGAACTCCACACCATCATCCCCCCTCCACCAAACTTTACACTTGGCCCAATGCAGTCAGGCAAGTACCGTTCTCCTGACCACCGCCAAAGCCAGACACGTCCATCGGATTGCCAGACAGAGAAGCGTGATTGGTCACTCCAGAGAACACATCTCCTCTGCTCTAGAGTCCAGTGGCGACGTGCTTTACACCACGGCATCCGACGCTTTGCATTGCACTTGGTGATGGAAGGCTTGGACGCAGCTGCTCGGCCATGGAAACCCATTCCATGAAGCTCTCTATGCACTGTTGTTGGGCCAATCTGAATACCTGAATCCAATGATTTGGAGGGGGTGTCCCAATACTTTTGACAATATAGCGTATGTTCTCTATGTTATAGTTGTTGTTTGTTCTTTATACTTCCATTGACCCTTGTCAGAGCGCGGTGTATTTCTGGAGTTTTCTTGTCTATTACATGCCATCCGTCTTCATAAAGATTTTCTTTAAATTGACTGTTTCCTTTTAATACTTTCTACAAATTGTGCTTTAAACGTGATCCAGCCTCTCATTTCGGGATAAATCACAGTTATTTGTACACAGGCTCCAGTTAAATGATATGTCTTCGGGTCCAATTTGACTCCCGCTATGCAGTTTTGAAAATTTCCGACGCAAAATGAGATAGTTCCATAAAATGTATGATTGCCGCTCTGGCAGGTAAGCTGCCGTCACAGAACGTGCGCTAATTCAAGAAAAAAAAAAAAAAGATGCGACACCCCAGAGGCTGACAACGCCATCACATACAGGAAACCATAAAGCTTTTATTGTGTTACAGGAGCCATAACCGATCCGAAGATACCGAGAAACACGTCGAGGAAATCAGCACCTTATACAAGAATGGAAATAGTCTGACTTATGTTGTTATAATTGTGCCGGCTTGCTGATGACAGATTTCCCTTTGCTGAGATTTAAGGCCCCATTCACACTATGCATGGCGGTAATGAATGTGAAATTACATTTAGAATCTGTTAAAGTGAACCTGTCATCAGATATGTATTCCAGGCAGTGCCGGGACAGGGTCACCTAGCGCCCAGGGAGGAGATGCAAAACAGCACCTCCCCCCTCAAAAATGTATAAATATTATGTGTCAGCAAAAATCATCCCCCCCCCCCCAAAAAAAAAAAAAAAAAAATTGAACACTAACCTTCACCCCTATTCACATGGAAGAAAAATATATTTGAAATATATTTTTAAAATATTCTTCCCAAATTTATTGACAGATATTTGAAATGCTACAATTTTGGCCGTATTCAATATATTTCAAAATATATTTCCCAGCCAGTGCCATTAGTACAGGACAATGTATATTATTATCACCGATCACTGTATTAATGTCGCTAGGGATGTCAGTAGCAGTTAGTGTCAGATTGCCATCCGCAGTCCCGCAGCCTCATTATAAGTCGCCGATCGCCGCCATTAGTAGTATAAAAAAAAAATTTCCATTGTATATACCATAGTTTCCCACGTGGAAGAAAAATATATTTGAAATATATTTTAAAAATATTCTTCCCAAATATATTGACATATATTTGAAATGCTACAATTTTGGACATATTCAATATATTTCAAAATATATTTCAAGAAATATAAATAAATATATATATATATATATATATATATATATATACATACTGCATGTTGAAATGCATTTTTATTACAAAATATATGAAAACTATTTTTAAAAATACATTTCAAATCTACAGTATGTCAAATCTACATTTTTGCAAATGCATTTACAAATATATGTAAAAATATATGTTGAAATGACTTTGTTATATGTAAAAAAAAATCTGAAGAATATAATACAATTTTGGCCATATTTGAAATATTTTTTTTAAAAAATCCAGTATATATACCATAGTTTCCAACATGGAAGGAAAATGGAAGGAAAATATATTTGAAATATATTTTAAAAATACTACAATTTTGGCCATATTCAATATATTTCGAAAATATATTTCCCAGCCAGTGCCATTAGTACAGTGACAATGTATATTATTATCACCGATCACTGTATTAATGTGGCTGGGGATGTCAGTGGCAGTTAGTGTCAGATTGCCATCCGCAGTCCCGCAGCCTCGTTATAAGTCGCCGATCGCCGCCATTAGTAGTATAAAAAAAAAAAATTCCATTGTATATACCATAGTTTCCCACATGGAAGAAAAATATATTTGACTTATATTTTAAAAATACTACAATTTTGGCCATATTTGAAATATTTAAAAAAAAATTCCAGTATATGTACCATAGTTTCCCACATGGAAGGAAAATATGGAAAGAAAGTATATTTGAAATATATTTTAAAAATACTACAATTTTGGCCATATTTGAAATATTTAAAATATTTAAAATAAAATTCCAGTATATATACCATAGTTTCCCACATGGAAGGAAAATGGAAGCAAAATATGGAAGGAAAATATATTTGTTAGTGTCAGATTGCCATCCGCAGTCCCACAGCCTCATTATAAGTCGCCGATCGCCGCCATTAGTAGTATAAAAAAAAAATTTCCATTGTATATACCATAGTTTCCCACATGGAAGAAAAATATATTTGAAATATATTTTAAAAATATTCTTCCCAAATATATTGACATATATTTGAAATGCTACAATTTTGGACATATTTAATATATTTCAAGAAATATAAATTAAAAAAAAAAAAAAAAATATATATATATATATATATATATATATATATATATATATTATATATATATATATATACATATATACATACTGCATGTTGAAATGCATTTTTATTACAAAATATATGAAAACTATTTTTAAAAATACATTTCAAATATACAGTATGTCAAATCTACATTTTTGCAAATGCATTTACAAATATATGTTGAAATGACTTTGTTATATGTAAAAAAAAATCTGAAGAATATAATACAATTTTGGCCATATTTGAAATATTTAAAAAAAAATTGCAGTATATATACCATAGTTTCCCACATGGAAGGAAAATGGAAGGAAAATATATTTGAAATATATTTTAAAAATGCTACAATTTTTGCCTTATTCAATATATTTCGAAAATATATTTCCCAGCCAGTGCCATTAAAAATTTCCATTATATATACCATAGTTTCCCACATGGAAGAAAAATATATTTGAAATATATTTTAAAAATACCACAATTCTGGCCATATTTGAAATATTTTTTAAAACAATCCAGTATATATACCATAGGTTCCCACATGGAAGGAAAATGGAAGGAAAATATGGAAGGAAAATATATTTGAAATATATTTTAAAAATATTCTTCCCAAATATATTGACATATATTTGAAATGCTACAATTTTGGCCGTATTCAATATATTTCAATATATTTGAAATATTTAAAAAAAAATTCCAGTATATATCCCATAGGTTCCCACATGGAAGGAAAATGGAAGGAAAATATATTTGAAATATATTTTAAAAATACTACAATTTTGGCCATATTTGAAATATTTAAAATATTTAAAATAAAATTTCAGTATATATACCATAGTTTCCCACATGGAAGGAAAATGGAAGCAAAATATGGAAGGAAAATATATTTGTTAGTGTCAGATTGCCATCCACAGTCCCACAGCCTCATTATAAGTCGCCGATCGCCGCCATTAGTAGTATATAAAAAAAAAATTCCATTGTATATACCTAGGTTTCCCACATGGAAGAAAAATATATTTGAAATATATTTTAAAAATACTACAATTTTGGCCATATTTGAAATATATGTTTTAAAAAAATACAGTATATATACCATAGGTTCCCACATGGAAGGAAAATGGAAGGAAAATATGAAAGGAAAATATATTTGAAATATATTTTAAAAAATATTCTCCCCCCATATATAGAGACAAATTTTTAAATGCTACAATTTTGGCCACATTCACTATATTTTAAAATATATTTCCCAGCCAGTGCCATTAGTACAGTGACAATGTATATTATTATCACCGATTCTGTATTAATGTCGCTGGGGATGTCAGTGGCAGTTAGTGTCAGATTGCCATCTGCAGTCCCGCAGCCTCATTATTAGTCGCCGATTGCCGCCATTAGTAGTATAAAAAAAAAATTACATTATATATACCATAGTTTCCCATATGGAAGAAAAATATATTTGAAATATATTTTAAAAATACTACAATTTTGGCCATATTTGAAATATTTAAAAAAAAATTCCAGTATATATACCATAGTTTCCCACATGGAAGGAAAATGGAAGGAAAATATGGAAGGAAATTATATTTGAAATATATTTTAAAAATACTAAAATTTTGGCCATATTCAATATATTTCAAAATATATGTAAATAAATAAATAAATAAATAAATATATATATATATATATATATATATATATATATATATATATATACTTGGCAAGCATGGGCAACTGGAACAAGGGTGCAGGGAATGGCACAGGGTGGTTCACCTATTGGGGGGGGGGATGCAGTTCTACATCTTTTCACTGGGCACTGGATGAATTTGTCTCAGTACTAATGGAGGGCAACAAAAATGAAAAACAGAATGAGATTGTGCAATGTGCTTGTGTATAGCCATGACTCAACGCAAGATTTAAAAAAAGACCCACATGGAGGAAAAATATATTTGAAATATATTTTAAAAATATTCTTCACAAATATATTGACACATATTTGAAATGCTACAATTTTGGCCATATTCAATATATTTCAAAATATATTTCCCAGCCAGTGCCATTAGTACAATGACAATGTATATTATTATCACCGATCACTGTATTAATGTCGCTGGGGATGTCAGTGGCAGTTAGTGTCAGATTGCCATCCACAGTCCTGCAGCCTCATTATAAGCCGCCAATTGCCGCCATTAGTAGTATAAAAAAATTTCCATTGTATATACCATAGTTTCCCACATGGAAGAAAAATATTTTTGAAATATATTTTAAAAATAGTACAATTTTGCCCATATTTGAAATATTTAAAAAAAATTCAAGTATATATAGCATAGTTTCCCACATGGAAGGAAAATGGAAGGAAAATATGGAAGGAAAATATATTTGAAATATATTTTAAAAATACTACAATTTTGGCCATATTCAATATATTTCAAAATATATGTAAATAAATAAATAAATATATATATATATATACTTGGCAAGCATGGGCAGCTGGAACAAGAGCGCAGGGAATGGCACAGGGTGGTTCACCTATTGGGGGGAGGGGGGGGGGACGCAGTTCCACATCTTTGCCCTGGGCACTGGATGAATTTGTCTCAGTACTAATGGAGGGCAAGAAAACTGAAAAACAGAATGAGATTGTGCAATGTGCTTGTGTATAGCCATGACTCAACGCAAGATTTAAAAAAAGACCCACATGGAGGAAAAATATATTTGAAATATATTTTAAAAATATTCTTCACAAATATATTGACATATATTTGAAATGCTACAATTTTGGACATATTCAATATATTTCAAAATATACTTCTATATATATATATATATATATATATATATATATATATATATATTTATTGCATGTTGAAATACATTTCTTTTACAAAATATATTAAAAATATTTTTAAGAAATACATTTCAAATATACTGTATGTCTTTAGAAATACAAATCTACATTTTTTCAAATGCATTTACAAATATATGTAAAAATATATGTTGAAATTAACTTTTTTATGTGTTAAAAAAAATCTGAAGAATATAATTTAAAAATATATGTATTTTTAAAAATAATTTTCATATAGTTTGTAATGTATAAAAATCACATTTCAACGTGCAATATATACATACATATATACATATATATGTGTATACATGTATTTTATATATATATATATATATATATATATATATATATATATATTTTTTTTTTTTTTTTTTAAATATATTTTGAAATATATTGAATACAGCCAAAATTGTAGCATTTCAAATATTTGGGAAGAATATTTTAAAAATATATTTCAAACATATTTTTCTTTCATATGGGTACCCCTTAAGCATAAATTCCCTATGTAAAACAAAATTCTTCCCAAAGAAAAATTCTGCTCTACCAATACAAATTTGCCCCTCCCTGTTCAAATCCTCTCCCTCTCTAAATCCCCTCTCCCAACTCCTAGCACAAATCCCTCCAATCATCCCTACTAGCACAAATCACCCCCCCCACCCCCAAATCCCTGTTCCTTAGACATAACCACCCTCCTGGTACAAATCACCCCTTCTAGCACAACTTCCCAAATCCCCACAGGGCCCAGGGCAAAACATTTATATTTTTATATATATATATATATATATATATATATATATATATATATATATATATATATATATTTATATATATATATATAATATATATATATGTATATATATAATTATATAATATATATATATTAAGTTATTCAGTTGTTTATTTATTTATACTTATTTTTTATAATTATCACTCATATATTAGATTTCATTCTTTGTTTTCACCATTATTTCTGTAAAAAATACATAAATAAAAATAAATATAAACAAATATTTATATTTATATATATTACATTATTAAGTTGTTTATTTATTTATATTTAATTTTTATAATTATCACTAATATATTATATATCATTCTTTGTTTTCACAATTATTTCTGTAAAAAATACATAAATAAAAATAAATATAAACAAATATTTATATTTATATATATTGAATTATTAAGTTGTTTATTTATTTATATAATTTTTTTATAATTATCACTAATATATATAATTCTTTGTTTTCACCATTATTTCTGTAAAAAATACATAAATAAATATATATATAAATAAATATTTATATTTATTAAGTTATTAAGTTGTTTATTTATATTTATTTTTTATAATTATCACTTATATATTATATATCATTCTTTGTCATCTTCACCATTATTTCTGTAAAAAATACATAAATAAAAATAAATATAATTAAACATTTCTATTTTTATATATATTTATATTAAGTTATTAAGTTGTTTATTTATTTATATTTATTTTTATTTATGTATTTTTTACAGAAATAATGGTGAAGACAAAGAATGATATATAATATATGAGTGATAATTATAAAAAATAAATATAAATAAATAAACAACTGAATAACTTAATATATATATATATATATATATATATAGATAGATATATATATAGATAGATATATATATAAATGTTTAATTATATTTATTTTTATTTATGTATTTTTTACAGAAATAATGGTGAAGATGACAAAGAATGATATATAATATATAAGTGATAATTATAAAAAATAAATATAAATAAACAACTTAATAACTTAATAAATATAAATCTTTATTTATATTTATATTTATTTATGTATTTTTTACAGAAATAATGGTGGAGACAAAGAATGATAAATAATATAATAAAATTATATAATATAAAATTCTATTATTTTTATATATATTATATATAAAATTATATATAATATATTACAATAATATAATAATATGATAATTGATGTTTGATGATAGCATTATGAAGTGTATGCGCCGCTTGTATTCATTAAAATAGGGGTGATACCAGGGGCCGACCGGGCAATAGGGGATCATGGGGCCCCTGTGTCCTCGCCCACACCCAAAAAAGCCTATGAAAAAGCCAATGAAAGGCACCAGGGCATCTCATGGGGCCCCCTACTGACCCCGGGCCCTCGGACAGTGCTCGAGTGCTCGATTGGTCAGTCCACCCCTGGGTGATACTCATAATTTTTGGATTTTTTAAATAGGGTATAGTGGCAGCAATATTTATATATTTTTTTAGAAGCTAAAATCTTTTTTTCATCAGGCACGATATAGTGACATTTGGATAAATATTTCAAGGTGGTCACTTATAGAACATAGGCAAAGTCACAGGCTGGAGCTCAGGAATGGATTTTTAATAAGATTTTTTAAAAAACTGAGCTTTTTTAAAACACGATATTGTTGCTGTATATTGTGACACTTCAGGAATGTATTCATGTAGACTTGAAAAGTTACTGACAGGTCCACTTTAATACTGAGTGTGTAGATATAAATATATGTACAGTATATCCAGTATACTCAATGCAGCAATATTTGGCTGGTCTATAGAAGGAATAGATTTTTTTACTACCGAGGGGTAAAACAATAGAATAAAAGGCATTATAAGGCATAATGTAGAAATAAATAAATCCTCTGTATTTACTGGGAGAGCTGACAGTCTTGTGCAGCCGATATTACAGTACAGTTATCAGCGCAGTACTCAAGACTTACTATCTAAAGAGAGGTTAGCGAGCCTGTTCAATGCAAGTGCTGACCCGTTAAGAATTGAGATGAATGAGATAGAAATTCAATTTCTTTTAAAATCTCTTCTGTTCCTCGGCAGCAAAATAGCATCGGGCGGCCGGGGCGCAGTATAAAACAAAGGGAAAAAAATGTCTTCAATAAGCCGGATTTTCAGTCTTTTAAAGGTTTACATTAGATTTTGGCTCCTCGCAAAGTCTCGGTCAGTCAGTGGGTGATGCGAAGTGTTTACTGAAGAAAATCATATTTTTATACAGCCGGCTACTGCTCAATAAAAGGAGATTAAAGGGGCTCAGCCTTCTCTTTCTGGGGACTGAGGCATTAAGGAGGCTGGCGCTGCCACATGGTTCCAAATGTCATGAAGCAACAAAAGGCAGAGAGAGAATGAGGGAGAGAGAAAGAAGAGAGAGAAAGAAGAGAGAGAGGAGAGAGAGGATAAAAAGAAGAGAGAGAGAGATGAAGACAAATGCAGAGAGAAGGGAGAATGAGAGAGGAGAGAGAGAGAGAGAGAGAGAGATAATAGATGAGGGAGAGAGAGAAAAGAGAGGAGAGAGAGAGGAGAGAGGGGGGAGAAAGAGATATAGAGAGAGAAGAGAGAGGAAAGTGAGGGTACAAAGAGAAGAGAGGGGGGGGGGAGAAAGAAAGAGAGAGAGAGGAGAGAACAAGAGAGGAGAAAATGAAGAGAGAGAGAGAAGGGAGAGTGGGAGAGGAGAGAGAGAGATGGAGAGAGAGATGGGGAGAGAGATAAGAGATGAGAGAGAGAGAAGAGAGGAGAGAGAGGAGAGAGAGGAGAGAGAGCGATAAGAGAGGAGAGACAGAGAAGAGAGAGGGGAGAAAGAGATATAGAGGGAGAAGAGAGGAAAGTAAGGGTACAAAGAGAAGAGAGAGGGGGGCAGGAGAAAGAGAGAACATAGATGAGAGAGAGGGGAGAGAGGAGAGAGAGGGGAGAGAGAGAGAAGAGAGAGGGGAGAGAGGAGAGAGAACATATATGAGGCAGAGGGGAGAGCAAGAGAGAAAGAGAAGGAACAGAGATGAGAGAGAGAAGAGATGAGAGAGGGGGGGGGGGGAGAGAAGAGAGAGGGGAGAGAGAAGAATGAGAATATAGAGGGGAGAGAGGGGAAGAGAGGAGAGAGGGGAAGAGAGGAGAGAAAGGGGAAGAGAGGAGAGGGGAAGAGAGGAGAGGGGAAGAGAGAAAGAGGGAGAGAGAGAGAACATAGATGAGAGAGAGGGGAGAGCGAGAGAGAAAGAGGGAGAGGGAGAGAGCATAGATGAGAGAGAGGGGAGAGCGAGAGAGAAAGAGGGAGAACAGAGATGAGAGAGAGGGGAGAGAGAGGGGAGAGAGGAGCGTGTTGAGAGAGAACAGAGATGAGAGAGAGAGGGGAGAGAGGAGAGAGAGGGGAGAGAGGAGAGAGAGGGAAAAGAGGAGAGAGTTGAGAGAGAGAGAACAGAGATGAGAGAGAGAACAGAGATGAGAGAGAGAGCAGAGATGAGGGAAATTTGCCTTACTGACCAATAAGGACCAGTTGAAGCCATGTGGCCTGCAACAACTCATCAGCGCCATGTCTATCCCAAACGCCCAACAATATGTCCTGACTAAATCTCAAATAAGAAACATAATGAATGATTCCAAAGAAACATGTTGGGGAATGGAGAAACAAAATAACAAACTCCAAGAAACTGTTTACCAGTCACTGCAAACTGGCCCCATACCTGGAGGTGCTACAACACCCCAAAGGCAGACAGACCCTGAGCCTGTACAGGCTGAGCCCCCCACTGCCCCACATCAAATCACGATGGCACAGACAGACCTACAAACCCAGGGAGAGTGGACTGTGCCAGCAATGTGACCAGGGGGTCCTGAAGGATGAGGACCACTCCCTGCTACAGTGCCCCAAGTACTCATCAGTGAGGGACACTCACTTCCAGGGACTCTCATCCCGGACTTCACTTCTATAGAAGAGAAGAGGAAACTCCAAGTTCTACTGGGAGAAGAGGAGCCAATGGTGAAAGTAGCTGCACAATATGTGACACCATGCCACAGACTGAGAGGGACATGAAAAACTGAGGACATAAAAATCCTTTACATGGACTCTTCCCCTATCCCCCTTTATATTATCCATTTCCCCACCCCCCTTTCCCATACAAACTGGTTTGGCAATGCTAAAATGTTATTTGGTCCTGCCAATAAAGCTCATTTGAATTAAATTGGATAGAGGATAGAAATGATAGAGAGAGAAAAGGGAGAGATGTGATATAGATAGAGATGAGGGAGATAAGGCAGAGGGATGGGAGAGAAGGGAAAGAGATGAGGCAGAGGGATGGGAGAGAAGGGAAAGAAATCAGGCAGGGGGGTGGGAGAGAAGGGAAAGAGATCAGGCAGAGGGATGGGAGAGAAGGGAAAGAGATGAGGCAGGGGGGTGGGAGAGAAGGGAAAGAGATGAGGCAGAGGAATGGGAGAGAAGGGAAAGAGATGAGGCAGAGGGATGGGAGAGAAGGGAAAGAGATCAGGCAGGGGGGTGGGAGAGAAGGGAAAGAGATCAGGCAGGGGGGTGGGAGAGAAGGGAAAGAGATGAGGCAGGGGGGTGGGAGAGGAGGGAAAGAGATCAGGCAGGGGGGTGGGAGAGGAGGGAAAGAGATGAGGCAGAGGGATGGGAGAGAAGGGAAAGAGATCAGGTAGGGGGGTGGGAGAGAAGGGAAAGAGATGAGGCAGAGGTGTCCTTCTGTGGGGCTGCATGAGTGCTGCTGGTGTCGGAGAGCTACATTTCATTGATGGTGTCATGAATTCACAGATGTACTGCTCTATATTGAAGGAGAAGATGCTACCATCACTCCATGCCAGAGGCGTCCCTAGGGTTGGTGTCACCCGGTGCAATAACACTTGGTGACACCCCCTCCGACGATCTCCGCAGGATGGATCGGATCTGCGGATTGAGCATAAGGGATCGGACTCCAATCCATTATGCTCAATCCACAGATCCGATCCATCCTGCGGGGATTGTTCTTTACAACTTACCTTTTCTTGGAGTGGGTCCGGGTGTAGCAGCAAGATGTGTCTCCCATGTAGATATGTCCCCCCTGAAGCAACTGCGCATGTCCCGGTTTCAGGCACGATCAATCGATGATAGCAGTAGTTCTATCATCGATTGATCGTGCGTTAAACCGGGACATGCGCAGTTGCTTCAGGGGGGACATCTACATGGGAGAGACATCTTGCCGCTACACCGACGTCACCCCGTATAGGTTGCATGCCGATGATCCCCGCAGGATCGTCGGCATGCAACCTATATGGGTTGACACCAGACCCGCTCCAAGAAAAGGTAAGTTGTAAAGAAAGCCAACGATCGTCAGCTTGCTTTACAACTTACCTTTTTGTGGAGCGGGTCCGGTGTCACCCCGTGCGGTCGGTGTCACCCGGTGCGGTTCGAACCACCCGCACCTGCCTTGGGATGCCACTGCTCCATGCCCTTGGTTGTCGTGCACTTTTCCAACATGACAATGATCCAAAACACACATCTAAGGCCACTGTTACATTTCTGAAGAAGAACCGGGTGAAAGTGATTCAGTGGCCAAGTACGTCACCTGATCTGAACCCAATCCAACACCTATGGGGAATTCTGAAGAGACAAGTCATTCATCACTCTCCATCCAGCATCCAGGCTCTAAAAGAGGTCATTCTTGAAGAATGGAAAAAGATCGATGTTGCAATATGTTGCCAACTTGTTCATTCCATGCCTAGAAGACTTGCTGCTGTCCTTACCATGGAGGTTGTACAGAATACGAGATGAAGTCATTTTTGTTGGGGAGTGGATTCATTTTTGCATCAACTAATTTGAGTAAAACTGAAGATTTTGTCATCTGAGTTATATTATTAACCTTCCTTTCATGGAATGAGCCGAACAAATGTTTTATAAAACTCAGTTTTGTCAAAAGTTTGGAAATTGTTCTTCTGTTCATTGAGATGTTGATTCAAATCTTACTTTTCAAAAGGAGTGTACTGATTTATGCCGAGCACTGTATATATAAGGGCAAGCCATAGGTCTAGTTTATTTCAGACTATACATACAAGCTATGTTTTGGGAACATTAACACACATTGATAAGATTCGTTTTAAGCACTTATCTATTATACATGGAGATCATATCCCCCGTTATGTATTATACATGGAGATCATATCCCCCCTTATGTATTATACATGGAGATCATATCCCCCCTTATGTATTATACATGGAGATCATATCCCCCGTTATGTATTATACATGGAGATCATATCCCCCCCTTATGTATTATACATGGAGATCATATCCCCCTTATGTATTATACATGGAGATCATATCCCCCCTTATGTATTATACATGGAGATCATATCCCCCCTTATATATTATACATGGAGATCATATCCCCCTTATGTATTATACATGGAGATCATATCCCCCTTATGTATTATACATGGAGATCATATCCCCCCTTATGTATTATACATGGAGATCATATCCCCCCTTATGTATTATACATGGAGATCATATCCCCCCTTATGTATTATACATGGAGATCATATCCCCCTTATGTATTATACATGGTGATCATATCCCCCTTATGTATTATACATGGAGATCATATCCCCCCTTATGTATTATAAATGGAAATCATATCCCCCCTTATGTATTATACATTCAGATAATATCCCCCCTTATGTATTATACATGGAGATCATATCCCCCCCTTATGTATTATACATGGAGATCATATCCCCCCCTTATGTATTATACATGAAGATCATATCCCCCCTTATGTATTATACATGGTGATCATATCCCCCCCTTATGTATTATACATGGTGATCATATCCCCCCCTTATGTATTATACATGAAGATCATATCCCCCCTTATGTATTATACATGGTGATCATATCCCCCCCTTATGTATTATACATGAAGATCATATCCCCCCTTATGTATTATACATGGTGATCATATCCCCCCCCTTATGTATTATACATGGAGATCATATCCCCCCTTATGTATTATACATGGAGATCATATCCCCCCCTTATGTATTATACATGAAGATCATATCCCCCCTTATGTATTATACATGGTGATCATATCCCCCCTTTATGTATTATACATGGAGATCATATCCCCCCTTATGTATTATACATGGAGATCATATCCCCCCTTTATGTATTATACATGGTGATCATATCCCCCCCTTATGTATTATACATGGAGATCATATCCCCCCTTATGTATTATACATGGTGATCATATCCCCCCCTTATGTATTATACATGAAGATCATATCCCCCCTTATGTATTATACATGGTGATCATATCCCCCCCTTATGTATTATACATGAAGATCATATCCCCCCTTATGTATTATACATGGTGATCATATCCCCCCTTTATGTATTATACATGGTGATCATATCCCCCCTTATGTATTATACATGGTGATCATATCCCCTCCCTTATGTATTATACATGGAGATCATATCCCCCCTTATGTATTATACATGGAGATCATATCCCCCCTTATGTATTATACATGGTGATCATATCCCCCCTTATGTATTATACATGGTGATCATATCCCCCCTTATGTATTATACATGGTGATCATATCCCCCTTATGTATTATACATGGTGATCATATCCCCCCCTTATGTATTATACATGGAGATCATATCCCCCCTTATGTATTATACATGGAGATCATATCCCCCCTTATGTGTTATACATGGAGATCATATCCCCCCTTATGTATTATACATAGAGATCATATCCCCCTTATGTATTATACATGGAGATCATATCCCCCTTATGTATTATACATGGACATCATATCCCCCCTTATGTATTATACATGGAGATCATATCCCCCTTATGTATTATACATGGAGATCATATCCTCCCCTTATGTATTATACATGGAGATCATATCCCCCTTATGTATTATACATGGAGATCATATCCCCCTTAAGATATTACACATGGAGATCATATCCCCTCCTTATGTATTGTACATGGAGATCATATCCCCCCTTATGTATTATACATGGAGATCATATCCCCACTTATGGATTATACATGGAGATCATATCCCCCCCTTATGTATTATACATGGAGATCATATCCCCCCCTTATGTATTATACATGGAGATCATATCCCCCCCTTATGTATTATACATGGAGATCATATCCCCCCTTATGTATTATACATGGAGATCATATCCCCCTTATGTATTATACATGGTGATCATATCCCCCCCTTATGTATTATACATGAAGATCATATCCCCCCTTATGTATTATACATGGTGATCATATCCCCCCCTTATGTATTATACATGAAGATCATATCCCCCCTTATGTATTATACATGGTGATCATATCCCCCCTTTATGTATTATACATGGTGATCATATCCCCCCTTATGTATTATACATGGTGATCATATCCCCTCCCTTATGTATTATACATGGAGATCATATCCCCCCTTATGTATTATACATGGAGATCATATCCCCCCTTATGTATTATACATGGTGATCATATCCCCCCTTATGTATTATACATGGTGATCATATCCCCCCTTATGTATTATACATGGTGATCATATCCCCCTTATGTATTATACATGGTGATCATATCCCCCCCTTATGTATTATACATGGAGATCATATCCCCCCTTATGTATTATACATGGAGATCATATCCCCCCTTATGTGTTATACATGGAGATCATATCCCCCCTTATGTATTATACATAGAGATCATATCCCCCTTATGTATTATACATGGAGATCATATCCCCCTTATGTATTATACATGGACATCATATCCCCCCTTATGTATTATACATGGAGATCATATCCCCCTTATGTATTATACATGGAGATCATATCCTCCCCTTATGTATTATACATGGAGATCATATCCCCCTTATGTATTATACATGGAGATCATATCCCCCTTAAGATATTACACATGGAGATCATATCCCCTCCTTATGTATTGTACATGGAGATCATATCCCCCCTTATGTATTATACATGGAGATCATATCCCCACTTATGGATTATACATGGAGATCATATCCCCCCCTTATGTATTATACATGGAGATCATATCCCCCCCTTATGTATTATACATGGAGATCATATCCCCCCCTTATGTATTATACATGGAGATCATATCCCCCCTTATGTATTATACATGGAGATCATATCCCCCTTATGTATTATACATGGTGATAATATCCCCCCTTATGTATTATACATGGTGATCATATCCCTCCTTATGTATTATACATGGAGATCATACCCCCCCCTATGTATTATACATGGAGATCATATCCCCCCCATATGTATTATACATGGAGATCATATCCCCCCTTATGTATTATACATGGAGATCAAATCCCCCTTATGTATTATACATGGAGATCATATCCCCCCTTATGTATTATACATGGAGATCATATCCCCCCCTTATGTATTATACATGGAGATCATATCCCCCCTTATGTATTATACATGGAGATCATATCCCCCCTTATGTATTATACATGGAGATCATATCCCCCCTTATGTATTATACATGGAGATCATATCCCCCCTTATGTATTATACATGGAGATCATATCCCCCCTTATGTATTATACATGGAGATCATATCCCCCCTTATGTATTATACATGGAGATCATATCCCCCTTATGTATTATACATGGAGATCATACCCCCCCTTATGTATTATACATGGAGATCCCCATACTATACATACAAGCTATGTTTTGGATACATTAGCACACATCGATAAGATTCGTTATACTGAGCTGGTTAGGGTCACATACACTGTATTCTGAGACATGTAGAAATAATCAAGTTTTTTCCCCTTTAAATTCAGACAAATATGATTCACCATATCCCACCCTACATACCAGCCTGGGAATTCTCAAAGTAGGTTACAGCACCATATCTGAGCATGTTCGCTCATAACACAGCTCGAGGACATACAGCGGCAGATGTGCTTCCACCGGTTTAAGCACTGAAAGAACATTTGTATTGTCTGTGTGTTGCAGCAGACAAGCAGGATCTCTGATCACCAGTATGATGTCTATTTCCATCCCCGTGTTCCTGGTCGCTGTGGGCCTATGAGACAGCAATACCCCCATTGTGGGATCACCTGTTCTCCTTATTCTGGCTCAGACGTGTGCATTTAAGTTTTTGAATACGTTTTAGCGTATTCAAACTCCAAATCTGCAGTATTTTTCAGCACTACATAGTTACATAGTTAGTCTGGCTGAAAAAAGACAAAAGTCCATCCAGTTCAAAAAAAAAAAAAGTTATAATCCTACACCCACAGTTGATCCAGAGGAAGGCAAAAAAAAACCCAGCAAAGCACGATCCAATTTGCTCCTGCAGGGAAAAAAATTCCTTCCTGATCCCCCGAGAGGCAATCGGATATTCCCTGGATCAACTTCACCTATAAATGTTATATCCAGTTATATTCTGCGTATCCAAGAAAGAATCCAAGACTTTCCTACAGCAATCCACTGAGCTGGCCACAACCAACTCTTGAGGGAGTCTATTCCACATTTTCACAGCTCTCACTGTGAAGAAACCTTTCCGTGTTTGGAGATTACATTTCTTTTCCTCCAGACGTAAAGAGCGCCCCCTTGTCCTCTGTGATGACCTCAGGGTGAATAACTACACTGAGTTCACTATATGAACCCCCCCTTATGTATTATACATGGAGATCATATCCCTCCTTATGTATTATACATAGAGATCATACCCCCCTTATGTATTATACATGGAGATCATATCCCCCCTTATGTATTATACATGGAGATCATATCCCCCCTTATGTATTATACATGGAGATCATATCCCCACTTATGTATTATACATGGAGATCATATCCCCCTCTTATGTATTATACATGGAGATCATATCCCCCTTATGTATTATACATGGAGATCATATCCCCCCTTATGTATTATACATGGTGATCATATCCCCCTTATGTATTATACATGGAGATCATATCCCCCCTTATGTATTATACATGGAGATCATATCCCCCCTTATGTATTATACATGGAGATCATATCCCCCCTTATGTATTATACATGGAGATCATATCCCCCCTTATGTATTATATATGGAGATCATATCCCCCCTTATGTATTATATATGGAGATCATATCCCCCCTTATGTATTATACATGGAGATCATATCCCCCCCCTTATGTATTATACATGGAGATCATATCCCCCTTATGTATTATACATGGAGATCATATCCCCCTTATGTATTATACATGGAGATCATATCCCCCCTTATGTATTATACATGGAGATCGTATCCCCCCTTATGTATTATACATGGAGATCATATCCCCCCTTATGTATTATACATGGAGATCGTATCCCCCCTTATGTATTATACATGGAGATCATATCCCCCCTTATGTATTATACATGGAGATCATATCCCCCCCTTATGTATTATACATGGTGATCATATCCCCCCCTTATGTATTATACATGGAGATCATATCCCCCTTATGTATTATACATGGAGATCATATCCCCCCCCTTATGTATTATACATGGAGATCATATCCCCCTTATGTATTATACATGGAGATCATATCCCCCCTTATGTATTATACATGGAGATCATATCCCCCCCTTATGTATTATACATGGAGATCATATCCCCCCTTATGTATTATGTATGGTGATCATATCCCCCCCTTATGTATTATACATGGAGATCATACCCCCCCTTATGTATTATACATGGAGATCATATCCCCCCCCCTTATGTATTATACATGGAGATCATACCCCCCCCTTATGTATTATACATGGAGATCATATCCCCCCCTTATGTATTATACATGGAGATCATATCCCCCCTTATGTATTATACATGGAGATCATACCCCCCTTATGTATTATACATGGAGATCATATCCCCCCCTTATGTATTATACATGGAGATCATATCCCCCTTATGTATTATACATGGAGATCATATCCCCCCTTATGTATTATACATGGAGATCATATCCCCCCTTATGTATTATACATGGAGATCATATCCCCCCTTATGTATTATACATGGAGATCATATCCTCCCTTATGTATTATACATGGAGATCATATCCCCCCTTATGTATTATACATGGAGATCATATCCCCCCTTATGTATTATACATGGAGATCATATCCCCCCTTATGTATTATACATGGAGATCATATCCCCCCTTATGTATTATACATGGAGATCATATCCTCCCCTTATGTATTATACATAGAGATCATATCCCCCCTTATGTATTATACATGGAGATCATATCCTCCCCTTATGTATTATACATAGAGATCATATCCCCCCTTATGTATTATACATGGAGATCATATCCTCCCCTTATGTATTATACATGGAGATCATATCCCCCTTATGTATTATACATGGAGATCATACCCCCCCTTATGTATTATACATGGAGATCCCCATACTATACATACAAGCTATGTTTTGGATACATTAGCACACATCGATAAGATTCGTTATACTGAGCTGGTTAGGGTCACATACACTGTATTCTGAGACATGTAGAAATAATCAAGTTTTTTCCCCTTTAAATTCAGACAAATATGATTCACCATATCCCACCCTACATACCAGCCTGGGAATTCTCAAAGTAGGTTACAGCACCATATCTGAGCATGTTCGCTCATAACACAGCTCGAGGACATACAGCGGCAGATGTGCTTCCACCGGTTTAAGCACTGAAAGAACATTTGTATTGTCTGTGTGTTGCAGCAGACAAGCAGGATCTCTGATCACCAGTATGATGTCTATTTCCATCCCCGTGTTCCTGGTCGCTGTGGGCCTATGAGACAGCAATACCCCCATTGTGGGATCACCTGTTCTCCTTATTCTGGCTCAGACGTGTGCATTTAAGTTTTTCAATACGTTTTAGCGTATTCAAACTCCAAATCTGCAGTATTTTTCAGCACTACATAGTTACATAGTTAGTCTGGCTGAAAAAAGACAAAAGTCCATCCAGTTCAAAAAAAAAAAAAAGTTATAATCCTACACCCACAGTTGATCCAGAGGAAGGCAAAAAAAACCCCCAGCAAAGCACGATCCAATTTGCTCCTGCAGGGAAAAAATTCCTTCCTGATCCCCCGAGAGGCAATTGGATATTCCCTGGATCAACGTCACCTATAAATGTTATATCCAGTTATATTCTGCGTATCCAAGAAAGAATCCAGGACTTTCCTACAGCAATCCACTGAGCTGGCCACAACCAACTCTTGAGGGAGTCTATTCCACATTTTCACAGCTCTCACTGTGAAGAAACCTTTCCGTGTTTGGAGATTACATTTCTTTTCCTCCAGACGTAAAGAGCGCCCCCTTGTCCTCTGTGATGACCTCAAGGGGAATAACTACACCGAGTTCACTATATGAACCCCCCCTTATGTATTATACATGGAGATCATATCCCCCCTTATGTATTATACATGAAGATCATATCCCCCCTTATGTATTATACATGGAGATCATATCCCCCCCTTATGTATTATACATGGAGATCATATCCCCCCTTATGTATTATACATGGAGTTCATATCCCCCCTTATGTATTATACATGGAGATCATATCCCCCTCTTATGTATTATACATGGAGATCATATCCCCCTTATGTATTATACATGGAGATCATATCCCCCCTTATGTATTATACATGGTGATCATATCCCCCCTTATGTATTATACATGGAGATCATATCCCCCCTTATGTATTATACATGGAGATCATATCCCCCCTTATGTATTATACATGGAGATCATATCCCCCCTTATGTATTATACATGGAGATCATATCCCCCCTTATGTATTATACATGGCGATCATATCCCCCCTTATGTATTATACATGGAGAACATATCCCCCCCCCCCCTATGTATTATACATGGAGATCATACCCCCCCTTATGTATTATACATTGGGATCATATCCCCTCCTTATGTATTATACACGGAGATCATATCCCCCCTTATGTATTATGCATGGAGATCATACCCCCCTTATGTATTATACATGGAGATCATATCCCCCCCTTATGTATTATACATGGAGATCATACCCCCCCCCTTATGTATTATACATGGAGATCATACCCCCCCTTATGTATTATACATGGAGATCATATCCCCCCCTTATGTATTATACATGGAGATCATATCCCCCCTTATGTATTATACATGGAGATCATATCCCCCCTTATGTATTATACATGGAGATCATATCCCCCCTTATGTATTATACATGGTGATCATATCCCCCCCTTATGTATTATACATGGTGATCATATCCCCCCCTTATGTATTATACATGGAGATCATATCCCCCCTTATGTATTATACATGGAGATCATATCCCCCCTTATGTATTATACATGGAGATCATATCCCCCCTTATGTATTATACATGGAGATCATATCCCCCCTTATGTATTATACATGGAGATCATATCCCCCCTTATGTATTATACATGGAGATCATATCCCCCCTTATGTATTATACATGGAGATCATATCCCTCCTTATGTATTATACATGGAGATCATATCCCCCCTTATGTATTATACATGGAGATCATATCCCCCCTTATGTATTATACATGGTGATCATATCCCCCCTTATGTATTATACATGGAGATCATATCCCCCCCCTTATGTATTATACATGGAGATCATATCGCCCTTATGTATTATACATGGTGATCATATCCCCCCCCTTATGTATTATACATGGTGATCATATCCCCCCTTATGTATTATACATGGTGATCATATCCCCCCCCTTATGTATTATACATGGTGATCATATCCCCCCTTATGTATTATACATGGAGATCATATCCCCCTTATGTATTATACATGGAGATCATATCCCCCCTTATGTATTATACATGGAGATCATATCCCTCTTATGTATTATACATGGAGATCATATCCCCCCTTATGTATTATACATGGTGATCATATCCCCCCTTATGTATTATACATGGAGATCACACCCCCCTTATGTATTATACATGGAGATCATATCCCCCTTATGTATTATACATGGTGATCATATCCCCCCTTATGTATTTTACATGGAGATCATATCCCCCCTTATGTATTATACATGGAGATCATATCCCCCCTTATGTATTATACATAGAGATCATATCCCCCTTATGTATTATACATGGAGATCATATCCCCCCTTATGTATTATACATAGAGATCATATCCCCCTTATGTATTATACATGGAGATCATATCCCCCCTTTATGTATTATACATAGAGATCATATCCCCCCTTATGTATTATACATGGAGATCATATCCCCCCTTATGTATTATACATGGTGATCATATCCCCCCTTATGTATTATACATGGAGATCATATCCCCCCTTATGTATTATACATGGAGATCATATCCCCCCTTATGTATTATACATGGAGATCATATCCCCCCTTATGTATTATACATGGAGATCATATCCCCCCTTATGTATTATACATGGAGATTATATCCCCCCTTATGTATTATACATGAAGATCATATACCCCTTATGTATTATACATGGTGATCATATCCCCCCCTTATGTATTATACATGGAGATCATATCCCCCCCTTATGTATTATACATGGAGATCATATCCCCCCTTATGTATAATAAATGGAGATCATATCCCCCCTTATGTATAATAAATGGAGATCATACTCTTAACCTCCTCTTCTCAAGAGAGAATACATTCATTGCTGGACTTCCTTTCTATTCCTGCACTGGGGGAAAAGGAGAACTTAAAACTTCCATCGCTTTTAGCGACAATGGTAACCTAGAGAGAGAGCATGAATCTCCCCTGCAGGGACAATGGACAGCAAAAAAAAAAAATTGTAATGGAGTTGATAATCCTTCACTACTTGGTTTTAGATACATTTTAAAAGATTGTGAAACCGTTCAGCAAAGCATTCGATGCGCCCATCATTGCCTCAAAGAATGTTTTGGTTAACTGTAATACATTTTCCATCAATTGCCATGTATAGAACTCTAATAGGAGTCATGAAAGTCCCAATCACTGCACTCCAAAGAAAGTTGATGGTCATATAAGTAAAAGCAGTCTCAGCCTAGCTTCACCCAGGCCACGCCTCCAGACTGCTTCTACAAACATTGGTGAAAGAATGGGTCGCTCTCAGGAGCTCAGTGACTCCAAGCGTGGTCCCGTGATAGGTGGCCACCTGGGCAATAAGTCCATCCGTGACATTTCCTGGCTACTAAATATTCCACGCTCAACTGTTAGTGGGATTATAACAAAGTGGAAGCAACTGGGAACAACAGCAACTCAGCCACCAAGTGGTAGGCCACGTCACATGACAGGGCGGGGTCAGAGCATGCTGAAGCACACAGTGCGCAGAAGTCACCAACTGTCTGCAGAGTCAATAGCTAAAGACATCCAAACTTGGTGTGGCCTTCAGATGAGCCCAACAACAGTGTGTAGAGAGCTTCATGGAATGGGTTTCCATGGCCGAGCAGCTGCATCCAAGCCTTACATCACCAAGTGCAATGGAAAGCGTCAGATGTCATGGTGTAAAGCACGCAGCCACTGGACTCTAGAGCAGTGGAGGCGTGTTCTCTGGAGTGACCAATCACGCTTCTCTGTCTGGCAATCTGATGGATGTGTCTGCATTTGGCGGTGGTCAGGAGAACGGTACTTGTCTGACTGCATTGTGCCAAGTGTAAAGTTTGGTGGGGGGGGGGGATTATGGTGTGGGGTTGTTTTTCAGGGGTTGGGCTTGGCCCCCCAGTTCCAGTGAAGGGAACTCTTAAGGCATCAGCATACCAAGACATTTTGGACAATTTCATTCTCCCAACTTTGTGGGAAGAGTTTGGGGATGGCCCCTTCCTGTTCCAACATGACTGCCCACCAGTGCACAAAGCAAGGTCCATAAAGACATGGAGGAGCCAGTTTGGGGTGGAGGAACTTGACTGTCCTGCACAGAGTCCTGACCTCAACCCCATAGAACACCTTTGGGATGAATTAGAGCAGAGACTGCGAGCCAGGCCTCCTCCCCCGACATCAGTGCCTGACCTGACAAATGTGCTTCTGGAAGAATGGTCCAACCTTCCCATAGACACCCTCCTAAACCTTGTGGGCGGCCTTCCCAGAAGAGTTGAAGCTGTTATAGCTGCAAAGGGCGGGGCCAACTCAATACTGAACCCTACGGACTAAGACTGGGAGGCCATTAAAGGTCATGTGCGTGGAAAGGGCGGGGCCAACTCAATACTGAACCCTACGGACTAAGACTGGGGGGCCATTAAAGGTCATGTGCGTCGAAAGGGCGGGGCCAACTCAATATTGAACCCTACGGACTAAGACTGGGGGGCCATTAAAGGTCATGTGCGTGGAAAGGGCGGGGCCAACTCAATATTGAACCCTACGGACTAAGACTGGGGGGCCATTAAAGGTCATGTGTGTGGAAAGGGCGGGGCCAACTCAATATTGAACCCTACGGACTAAGACTGGGGGGCCATTAAAGGTCATGTGCGTGGAAAGGCCGGCCGACCAATACTTTTGGCAATATAGTGTATGTACATCTGTAAGCAGTGAGCGCTGCAACATTTTTCTGCCTGTTGGCGTTCAGCACTTTTTATACCCCTCCCCCCCCCCATCTCTGATGCTCGCCTACAACAAAGTGCGGGAGATAGGCAGTCAGCAGTTTGGGGGAATGTAGGGCAGCAATATTTTACCTGTCAGAGCTCTGATTCCGGCATTTGTTCATCTCTCATGGAACAGGGAAGATGTCAGAAAACAATGTCAGCGCTACGAGCTGATCTACAACTAATCAACACATCCGCAGACACAGACTAATGTGCCGCCGGGGGAGACAGCCAAAGTTTTTTTGGCAAGGGATGCGTACATCGCAATCCTACGTCCGAAGACAGAGTATAATGCAGGCCGAGGAGGCGAGGGAGGGAGGGGGCCCCCACCACAGCACAGGAAGGTACAATACGTCTCCATTCTGATTAAAGAGGACCTGTCACTAACCCTACAAGACATGCCTGACACATCTGAATATACAGCGAGGGCTCATTTACACACAAAGCACGAATTGCCGTACCTCTGAAAAGCGATCTGTAGTTGGATCACTTTTCAGAGGTGTTTTACAAGTTGCCTCCTTGCTGCCTGTTTGAACCCTGCAAATGTCGCACCACCGTGCGGTTGCATCATGGCCTCATTCGCTTGAATGGGTTGCATTCTGCAGGCGGTAGTCCCCGCCGTGCTTCTCCCCAAACGTGAAATGGAGAATGCAGACATCATCAACATTTACTGTCTTTAACCACTTGCCTACCAGGCACTTATACCCCCTTCCTTACCAGGCCAATTTTCAGCTTTCAGCGCTGCCGCACTTTGATTGACAATTGCGCGGTCATGCAACATTGTACCCATATGAAATTTTGATCATTTTTTTCTCACAAATAGAGCTTTCTTTTGGTGGTATTTAATCGCCACTGGGCACTTTACTTTTTGCGCTATAAATTAAAAAAAGTGCAAAAAATTTGAAAAAAAAAAAAAAGTTTATTTGTTTCTTTTATAAAATTTTTCAAACAGGTATTTTTTCTCCTTCACTGATTTGCGTTGATGAGGCGGCACTGATGGGCACTGATAGGCGGCACTGATGGGCACTGATAGGCAGCACTAAAGGGCACTGATAGGCAGTACTAATGAGGTGGCACGGATAGGCGGCACTGATAGACAGCACTAATTAGGGGTCACGGATAGGCGGCACTGATATGCAGCACTGATAGGCGGCACTGATAGGTGACACTGATGATGGGTACTGATAGACGGCACTGACTGACATCACTTCTGGGCACTGACTGGCGGCACTGACTGGCACAACCCCTGGGCACTGACTGGTGGCACTGACTGGCAGCACTGGTGGGTGGCACTGGTGGGTGGCACTGGTGGACAGCACTGGTGGGTGGGCACAGGTGGGTGGCACTGGTGGGCACAGGTGGGTGGCGCTGGTGGGCACAGGTGGGTGGGCACAGGTGGGTGGCACTGCTGGGCACATGTAGGTGGCACTGCTGGGCACATGTAGGTGGCACTGCAGAGTGGCACAGGTGGGGGCACTGCTGGGCACAGGTGGGGGCACTGCTGGGCACAGGTGGGGGCACTGCTGGGAATGGGTGGGCGGGGCTAGTGGGCGCACAGCTGATCGGAACTTGCGGGGGTCACTGCTGGGCACCGATCATCAGGGCACTGATCATCAGTGCCCTGATGATCGGTGCCGATCCCCGCTCTGACAACTGCCGGTTCTCGGCAGTACTTTCCTCACGATCTGACAGCGTGAGGAAAGTGCAGCCGAGAACCGGCACTTGCATTTTCCTGTGATCAGCGTGTCATTGGACACCGCTGATCACGTGGTAAAAGGCCGGTGGGATCGGCCTTTCACCACATCTCGTGATCAGCTGTGTCCGCAGGAGAGCGCGTTCTGGGAGGACGTCATATGACGTCCACTCAGAACTGGCCGGCCGCGGTGAAGCCGTCATTCGGCTATGCGCGGTCGGCAAGTGGTTAAAAGCGATTTTTATCTGGTTTGGGCTCTAAGGCTCCATTCGCATCTGTGCGTTTTATGTGCGTTACATTCTAGGTTAACATCTATGCAGATTGCGGTCGTTGCATTTTGAATTTTTGTTAACACCTAATTTTGACGCGTTTATTTTGTGCATTTTTTAATGTATTTTGCATTTTGCGTGACTTTTGCTGGTTGTCAAGGAGCGGGCGGCCACCAGCGTCCTTAACAACCAACAAACAACATAGGGGATGATTTACTAAAGGCAATTAGACTGTGCACTTTGCAGGTGCAGTTGTTGCAGAACGTATGCAGGCCATAGACGGTTCGTTTATTAGCCGATTTTCCATCCGAAAAATGAAACATCATTCGTTCTGTAAACCGATATTGCCACCAATGATTGCGAAAATCGGTTGTTTTTCATGAAGTTTCCAGCACCACCGATAAACAAAATGAGGAGGAACCACGAAAACAAGCCGATGCCATTGCCCTACAAACAGTGCGAAAATCAGCCGATTATTCTTTTGGATGAAAAATCGGCCAATAAACTAACCATCTATGGCCTGAATTAGTAAATGAGCAGAAGCTCTGCTGACTTCCATCATCCAATCATCTGGAAGCAAAAATGCTGTTTTTTTTTATTTTCCTTGCACACAATTGGGTATTCTTGGAAAAGGGAAGTTTTTCCTCATTTACTAAGTTCTGGAGCAACTGCACTTGCAAAGTACACAGTCAATTTGCCTTTAGTAAATCAACCCCCGTAATTGTTAAGGAGCGGGCGGCCGCCACATCCTTGACAACCGATGAGTCATCAGCTGTCAGAGGGGTTTCAACAGCTGAATATAAACAAATCTAATGCCGGCAATTAAAAAAAAAAAATCTGGCAAAAAACAGCATGGGGTCCCCCCCCCAAAAAAAAAAATTACACCACACTGGAAGGGCTTGGTAAGGATTGGGGAGGGCCCCATGCTGCTTTTTGGCAGATTTTTTTTTAATTGTTGACATTAGGTTTGTTTATATTCAGCTAATGATTCATCGGTTGTTAAGGACACAGCAGCCGCCCGCTCCTTAACAACCAGCTTAACCTCTTAAGGACTGCCCTACAGCAGATATACTGCTACAGGGCGGCACCTTCTGCGCAGGATCACGTATATATACGTCATTCTGCATTTTTGGGTAGGGGCACACGTGAGCTGTGTGCGCGCACCCTACCCGTGCCACCATTTGCAGCAGAGGATGTCAATCAGTCCTGGCCGGTAATTACCCACCAGCACCCGGTGATTACCAAGCATCTCCGACGGGGAGGAAGATTGTTTTGTTTGAAAACAATCTACCTCCTTGTCAGCTCGCGCACACTGTACAGCACAGCCATCCCGATCAGTGTGCTTACAGTGAAGCACACCCCCCACCCCCTAGTAAAACACTCCCTGCACACAGTTAGCCCTTTGATCGCCCCTCAATCTGGGGTGATCAAAGGGTGCTGTGTGCTGTTTTACTAGGGAGACATGCTGTGCAGAGAGATAGAAAGCAGCATGTCCTTGCTGACAGCAGAGAAACCGGTGTTGTTTACATACAGGTCTCTCCCCTGTCAGATTTGCCAACAATCACCGAGTGCCGGCCAGGAATCTCCAGCTGGGACCCAATGAATGAGATCCCCAGCTGCCAATAGTGGCATGGGTAGAGCGGTGCGTGCACGTGCACCCCCTACCCAGAAATTTAAATCACATATATATGTGATTTTGCACAGTCGTGCCACCCTGTAGCAGTACTTCTGCTATAGGGCAGATGGGGAAACTAGCATGCGCAGGCTTCTTAACAATCAGCCACCGGCAGGCGCCCACTCCTTCACAACCACCAAAACAAATCCTGGGTGCGTTTTTGATGCATTTTTGGTGTGTTTCCCATCAATTTTTTTTAAAGTGCACCAGAGATGCAGCATGCAGGACTTTTCAAACCAAAGCACAAATGCAGCGAAGTGTGGTGCAACGTCACATAGGGAAATATTTTGGGTGCAATTTTGTCAGTCTGGAAAGGTGCGTTCCGGCGTGGCAAAATCATATCAGTGGGAAAGGGGTCTTTTTTGTATTTTTTTTAAATATAAATATATATATATATATAGATAGATTTTTTTTATTATTAATATTTTTTTTAATTAAGTGATCTTGCATGGCATCTCACATATATATTCTTACTATTATAGCCAAATTTACCTCCCTAACTCCTCCCACAGTTTTTACACTACATAGACAGTAATATACAGAAACGTGCGGATTGTTCCCGATTGGTGTGCTATTTCTTTGTGGAACGTTTCGCCGAATGGTTCACGAAATATCGGCGTTTTTGTGGTGAAATTGGTCCCATAGGAATGAATGACAGAATGTTCACAACTAGAGTGGGAGCTGACAAAAGCTAGAGTGTGAGCAGAAAAATCAGGACATGATTTCTAAACTGCCACCACTCCCTCATTTTCAAGCCCACCGACACAAATCTTATATCAAAACGTTCAGCTATCCCTGCTGCCACTAAATATGTCCACGGCTAAGCCATTGTCCTGATAGTTTTCACAAGATGACCATTTGTTTGCAACTCACGCCGCCCATGGACATTCATTGAAACTCCACTCTAGCCACCTCAAATTTGAAGGGCAATTTCTAAACTGCGACTGTGCCTTCATTTTTAATATTTCACATACTATGCATCAAAATGTAGGTCTGGGTCTTGTGATTCTCACAATATAAAGCTCTTCGGTGTAGGATTTATAATTTTTAAACTACAACCGTTTGAAGATGGCAACTGCCAGTGAAGGGAGCAAGTTGGAACAGTTTGTTTTTAACCGCTCTTCTCTGCCCTTGCTGTAGAGTGAGTTGCCATAGGAACCCAGATGTGTGAGCAGGCAGCAGAGTGACAAAAGCTACTCCGCCCAGTTACTCCGCCCACTCCAGTGTAGACTACTGGTGGAGGCAAGAACACTTCACACAATTTCCCCAGAAATTGTAGTTTTTCTAGTTATTATTTATTTTTCTTTTTTTTCTTTTTGTTTGTTTGTTTATTAAACATTTTATTAAGGAAAAAGGAGTAGTACACAATATTGTAACGGAACACTTAACATCCAAAAGTACATGGATATTCAAAGGAAAAACATACATGAAACATGTAGCAAGACCATTGGTAAAACATTGCACGTTCCCAGGGGCGGACTGACAACTCATGGGGCCCCCGGGCAATAGGGGATCATGGGGCCCCTGTGTCCTTGCCCACACTCAAAAAAGCCTATGAAAAAGGTACCAGGGACGTCTCATGGGGCCCCCTATTGACCCCGGGCCCTCAGGCAGTGCCCGAGTTTCCAAATGGTCAGTCCGCCCCTGCACGTGTCTATATCCAAATCAGACCACATCAAAAACACATCAATTGTTAAATATCGTAAGTCTATTTTTTTATAATATTTATTATACTTTTTCTAGTAACTTAATTGCCACTTTATTTTGGTCATTTTATTACCATTTTATTATTTTTTTTATTTTATTTCATTCTTTATGTTTAATATTTTGTTATTTTTATTTTATTTTGAAATCGTTTCACGCCTCTTCCAGTTTCTGGCTTTTTATGTCCCTAGTTACTTCGTAATCTTTATCTTGACATACGGCAGGGATGGCTGGATTCTGTATTACTGTTTAGGCAATAAATGTAAGCTGCAACCTTTATATATACGACGTCTAATGTATATTATATATATACAGTATATATATATATATATATATATATATATATATATAGTTAGTATATATAAATCTATATATAGTTAGTACACCGTGTTCCAAATTATTAAGCAAATTATATTTTTCTCATTTCCCTCAATAATTGATGTAAATATCAGTCGGCATAATTCTCAGGTTACAACTATAAGAGTACAATTCACATTTTATTGAACAAACCTCCTAATGATAACAGGATTTTTGTTCCAAATTATTCCGCACAGGAAGTTTTAAAACACTTTATAGGTTGTAAATAGAGATGAGCGAATTATTCAAAAATTCGATTCGGCTGATTCGCCGAATTTGAGGAAGAAATTCGATTCGATGCGAATTTATTCGCTACGAATTTAACTTATAAAAAGGGTTTCTAGGCTTCAGAGAGCCTTTAAATTAGTGCAGAACACTGTACCTTTAATTTAAATGCCCTTGGAGATGAGGAAGGAGAAGGAGAAGGAGAAGGATGAGAAGAAGGAGAAGGATGAGAAGAAGGAGAAGGATGAGAAAAAGGAGAAGGAGAAGGAGAAGGATGAGAAGAAGGAGAAGGATGAGAAGAAGGAGAAGGAGAAGGATGAGAAGAAGGAGAAGGATGAGAAGAAGGAGAAGGATGAGAAGAAGGATGAGAAGAAGGAGAAGGATGAGAAGAAGGATGAGAAGAAGGAGAAGGATGAGAAGAAGAAGGATGAGAAGAAGGAGAAGGATGAGAAGAAGAAGAAGGATGAGAAGAAGAAGAAGGATGAGAAGAAGAAGAAGGATGAGAAGAAGGAGAAGGATGAGAAGAAGAAGGAGGATGAGAAGAAGAAGAAGGATGAGAAGAAGGAGAAGGATGAGAAGAAGAAGAAGGATGAGAAGAAGGAGAAGGATGAGAAGAAGAAGAAGGATGAGAAGAAGGAGAAGGATGAGAAGAAGGAGAAGGATGAGAAGAAGAAGAAGGATGAGAAGGAGAATTCCAAGCCGGCAAAAAGTGTATCTGCAGAGCTCCGCTATTTCTTAGCGGAGCTCTGCAGATACACTTAGCGGAGCTCTGCAGATACACTTTTTGCCGGCTTGGAATTCTTCTTATTTTCATCCTACTTCTTCTTCTTCTTCATCCTCATCCTCATCCTCAGAAGAAGAAGAAGAGGATGAGGATGAGGATGAAGAAGAAGAAGAAGAAGAAGAAGTAGGATGAAAATAAGAAGAATTCCAAGCCGGCAAAAAGTGTATCTGCAGAGCTCCTCTATTCTGCAGATACACTTAGAGGAGCTCTGCAGATACACTTTTTGCCGGCTTGGAATTCTTCTTATTTTCATCCTACTTCTTCTTCTTCTTCATCCTCATCCTCTTCTTCTTCTTCCGAGGATGAGGATGAGGATGAAGAAGAAGAAGAAGAAGTAGGATGAAAATAAGAAGAATTCCAAGCTGGCAAAAAGTGTATCTGCAGAGCTCCGCTAAGTGTATCTGCAGAGCTCCGCTAAGTGTATCTGCAGAGCTCCGCTAAGAAATAGCGGAGCTCTGCAGATACACTTTTTGCCGGCTTGGAATTCTTCTTATTTTCATCCTACTTCTTCTTCTTCTTCTTCTTCTTCATCCTCATCCTCAGAAGAAGAAGAAGAGGATGAGGATGAAGAAGAAGAAGAAGAAGTAGGATGAAAAGAAGAATGAAAAGAAGAAGAAGAATGAAAAGAAGAATGAGAAGAATGAAAAGATTCTTCTTCTTTTCATTCTTCTTTTCATTCTTCTTCTTCTTTTCATTCTTCTTTTCATTCTTCTTCTTCTTTTCATTCTTCTTTTCATTCTTCTTTTCATTCTTCTCATTCTTCTTTTCATTCTTCTCATTCTTCTTCTCATTCTTCTTTTCATTCTTCTTCTCATTCTTCTTTTCATTCTTCTTCTTCTTTTCATTCTTCTCATTCTTCTTCTCATTCTTCTTTTCATTCTTCTTTTCATTCTTCTTCTCATTCTTCTTTTCATTCTTCTTCTTTTCATTCTTCTTTTCATTCATTCTTCTTCTTTTCATTCATTCTTCTTCTTCTTTTCATTCTTCTCATTCTTCTTCTCATTCTTCTTTTCATTCTTCTTCTCATTCTTCTTTTCATTCTTCTTTTCATTCTTCTTTTCATTCTTCTTCTCATTCTTCTTTTCATTCTTCTTTTCATTCTTCTCATTCTTCTTCTCATTCTTCTTTTCATTCTTCTTCTCATTCTTCTTTTCATTCTTCTTCTCATTCTTCTTTTCATTCTTCTTCTTCTCTTCATTCTTCTTTTCATTCTTCTCATTCTTCTTTTCATTCTTCTTTTCATTCTTCTTCTCATTCTTCTTTTCATGAAGAAGAAAAGAAGAATGAGAAGAATGAAAAGAAGAATGAAAAGAAGAAGAATGAAAAGAAGAATGAGAAGAAGAATGAAAAGAAGAATGAAAAGAAGAATGAGAAGAATGAAAAGAAGAATGAAAAGAAGAAGTATTCCAGTACAGCAAAAAGTGTCCCTGCAGAGAGCTCCGCTATTTCTGACAGTTCTCTGACAGTTCCTTCACATGTACAGCGGTTGAAACATTGTATCTATTTATTTCCGAATAAAAACATCTGTATCCTAAATGGAAACAAATAGATACAATGTTTCAACCGCTGTACATGTGAAGGAACTGTCAGAGAACTGTCAGAAATAGCGGAGCTCTCTGCAGGGACACTTTTGCCGGCTGATCGTAAAAAATCCGATTTGCGCACCCGAATTATGCAAATATTCGGATTCAACGCGAATCGAATTTTTCCTGAAATTCGAAACGAATTCCACTTCGCCTGGTTCGATTCGCTCATCTCTAGTTGTAAAGAACTGAAAATTGTCATTTGTTGTGTTTGCAGCAAATTTACTGAAATCGAAAGCTATTTCAATCAAACTTTTAACAACATTTTAACTTTGTAAACATTTGAAGCGTTCACGTTACATTGTAACATAGGAGCCCTTATCTGATAGCAGATCACAAGTCTTGCATCCATTGAACTTGGGAGTTTTTGGACAGTTTCTGTTTGAATTTGTTTGCAAGATGTCAGAATAGCCTCCCAGAGCTGCTGTTTGGATGTAAACTGCCTCCCACCCTCGTAGATCTTTTGCTTGAGGATGCTCCAAAGGTTCTCAATAGGATTGAGGTCAGGGGAGGATGGAGGCCACACCATGACTTTCTCTCCTTTTATCCCCATAGCAGCCATTGATGCAGAGGTATTCTTTGCAGCATGAGATGGTGCATTGTCATGCATGAAGATGATTTTATTACGGAAAGCATAGTTCTTCCTTCTGTATCAGGGAAGAAAGTGGTCAGTCATAAACTCCACATACTTTGCAGAGGTCATCTTTACACCTTCAGGGGCTCTAAAGGGGCCGACCAGCTCTGTTCCCATGATTCCAGCCCAAAACATGACTCCACCACCGCCTTGCTGACGTCGCAGCATGTTGGAACAGGGTGGTCGTCCACCAACCATCCACTACTCCATCCATCTGGACCATCCAGGGTTGCACGGCACTCATCAGTGAACAGGACTGTTTAAAAATTAGTCTCCATGTATTTTTCTGCCCAATGCAGCCGTTTCTGCTTGTGAGCATTGGTTAGTGGTGGCCGAATAGAAGGTTTATGCACAGTTGCAGGACTCTGGAGGACTCTACACCTTGATGTCCGTGGGACTCCAGAGGCACCAGCAGCTTCAAATATCTGTTTGCTGCCATGTAATGGGATTTTAGCAGCTGCTCTCTTGATCCGATGCATGGATCTGGCAGAAATCTTCCTCAATGTGCCTTTATCTGCACCAACCCGTCTGTGCTCTGAATCAGCCGCAAATCTCTTCATAGTGCGATGATCATGCTTACGTTTTCCTGAAATATCGAATGTTTTCATCCCTCGTCCAAGGCATCGAACTATTTCACTCTTTTCGGCAGCAGAGAGATCCTTATTCTTCCCCATATTGCTTGAAAATGGTGCTCTGCTTAATAATGTGGAACGCCCTCCTTTAGTAGTTTTCCCTTAAATTGGGCTCACCGGCCAATCTAATTATCACAGGTGTCCCAGATTGTTTTCAGTGATCAAAAGAGCCCTGACACACAATGCCATCCATGAGTTACACTGAAAAACAAAATATTTCATCTTTGTGACACTTAAATAGAATTTGCATAATAATTTGGAACACGGTGTATATATATATATATATATATATATATATATAAATATATATATAGTTAGTATATATATATATATATATATATATATATATATATACAGTATATATAGTTAGTATGTATGTGTATATATATATATATATATATATATTTTTTTTTTTTCCTTTCCTATAAGTAGAGTTTTGCTTTAAATAGGAATGCGCAGCCTCGCTGCTCTTTCATGCAATACGGCGCGCGTCACGCTGTGACCTTTATGTTGTTTCAGGCTTTCAGTGAACATGCGTCCTGTGATGTGTACAGAGATCCCCCGCTGATCCACTTCTTCTCTCCATTCCCATCATGCCCCTCTCCTCTGCTAGGATGCCCATTACGTGTGATCCCTGAGTGAGATCTCTGGTTAAACAAGGGAGGAACTTTCCTCCATTTTTTTTTTCCATCTCTTTTCTAGTGCTGGTGGCGTTACATAAAATGACCTCGCCGTGACTTTGCGCAAGTCCCATCATCCAGGAGCGTCCTGCGGTGGAGACTTATTGCAGAAGATCTGACGGGAATCCTGATTTTGGAGGAAGCTGTGCAGGTGCCTGAAACCTTCCAACCCAACCTTGAGGGCCCATTCATTCTCCTCTGTTCCTGTGCGCTGTATTATGTGCCACGCGTTAACATGTGCTGTGTTAACCTAGTTTTTTGCGTTTTACCTCCCCCCCTTCCTGACCAGCCATTTTGTGCGTTACGGCGCTGTGTTATTTTGACTGACAATTGTGCGGTCATGCAACGCTGCACCCAAATTAAATTTACGTCCTTTTTTTCCCCCACAAATAGAGCTCTCTTTTCGTGGTATTTGATTGCCTGTGCGTTTTTTATTTTTTGAACTATAAAAAAAATTAACAATTTTGAGAAAAAACAATAGTTTTGACTTTTTGCTAATAAACATGTCCAGTAAAAAAAATTTAAAAATCTAATTTCATTATAAATGAAATGTTTTCTGCTCCGTGTCTTTGCTAAAAAAAAATCCCAATACGTGTAAATTTATTGGTTTGCGTGAAAGTTATAGCATTTACAAATGGCGGTATAGATACTGGGATTTTTTAAATTTTTTACCAGTAATGGGGCGATCAGCGACTTATAGTGGGACTGCGGCGGGCATTCTAACACTGGGGGGAACGGACTTGGTGTCACTGACATCCCCAGCAACACCAATACAGTGATCAGTGCTAAAAAAAAGCACCGACACTGTACTAATGGCACTGGGCAGGAAGGGGTTAACATCTGGGGCAATCAAAGGGTTAACTGTGTGCAGGGAGTGTTTTACTAGGGGGCGGGGGGTGCTTCACTGTAAGCACACTGCTCTGGATGGCGAGCCCCCTACCCGGAAATGCAAAATCAGTTGGAGGAAGAAGAGCGCTCCAAAATTCCAGTAGGGAGGTGGAAGAAACTCATTGATGGTTACAGGAAGCCATTGATTGCAGTTATTTTTTACCAAGGGGTGTGCTGCCAAATATTAAAATGAGGGTGCCAATAATTTTGTCCAGTCCATTTTTGGGGTTTTGCGTGGAATGTGTCAGATTTGGCTTTTTGTTTCTCTACTGTTTTTGTGTCATACCAATATAAACAAAAAAAAGAAACATGAGAATGCCAAAGCATTTGTCTGACAGAAATGCAGGGGGGGGGGGGGACACAACTTTTCCGGCCATGACTGCCCATGTGGAAGAAAAGTATATTTGAAATACTACAATTGTGGGCGTATTCAATATATTTCAAAATATAAAAATATATTTCAATAAACATTACATATACTGCATGTTGAAATGCGTTTTTTATTTATTACAAAATATATTAAAAATATTTTTAAAAATATATATTTTTAAAATATGTTCTTCAGATTGTTTTTAACACATAAAAAAGAAATTTTAACATATATATTTACATATATTTGTAAATGCATTCCAAAAATGTAGATTTGTATTTTTAAAAATATATTTCAATAAACATTACATATACTGCATGTTGAAATGCATTTTTTATATATTACAAAATATATTAAAAATATTTTTATTTTTAAAAATGCAAATCTACATTTTTGGAATGCATTTACAAATATATGTAAATATATATGTTAAAATTTCTTTTTTATATGTTAAAAACAATCTGAAGAACATATTTTAAAAATATATATTTTTAAAAATATTTTTAATATATTTTGTAATATATAAAAAACGCATTTCAACATGCAGTATATATAATATTTATTGAAATATATTTTAAAAAATATTGAATATGGCCAAAATTGTAGTATTTCAAATATATGTTAATATATTTGGGAAGAATATTTTAAAAATATATTTCAAAGATATTTTTCTTCCGTATGGGTGTATCTCTATGTCTTTGATAGAGGTCTGTCTCTCACTGAGTCGGCCTCCCTGGATGGAGGAATGGCAGTTACCAACGGTCACTTATACAGTCAATGCACATTGAGGAACCAAAGCGCGTATATCCATATCTCTCATCATGGTGGGGGTGGAGGACTCACCAGTACTATATCTATGAACCAACCAAAAAAAAATAAAAATGATAATTTTTTTGTTATATTTGCTTGGTAGGAATGGCAGCTGCCATAAAATCAGAAAAAAGTTGCTTCCCAGTAAAGAAGTGAAACTGAACCAGAGGGGAGCACAGGAAAGGAATTTCTGGCTATGAAGGTAGTATGAGACCTCTGGTGGTATCTACTTTGGTGGGGGGGGGGGGGGGGGGGGCATTAATAATTACAGAACCCGGGTTCATTTTTCTTACTTTCTTTTTTTATTCAGCAGAAAACACGGAAAGAAGTTGTGAATGTTCTCCGACCGTCTCCACTCATCACCTGGAGCTGAATCCCACCAGCGGGTCCCATTAAACGGAGCTGAAGCTCCAGGAGGGCCATTAGGATTGTTATATGATGGCAATGAAGGGGAAATGTACATATTTCTCCGGCTGAGATGAACCACTCGGCGTTCTAATAGAGGTTTTCCAACAAGAATCTCTATTAAGGTTTTTTTTAATTAAAATAAATTAAATATTGAATGTAACGAATAGAAAGAATTACATGCCGGTGAGGTATTAAAGTGGACCTAACATTAAATATATTTAGAATAGAATGCACATAAAAATCATAGGGGACAAATGAATATCAAGATATATAGAATAGAATGCACAGAAAAATCATATAGAACAGTGGAATCCCCAAAGTACTAAATCTAGGGTGTAACCTAAGTGCACCATAAATAGAGGACAAATGAATATCAAGATATATAGAATAGAACAGGGGCGGACTGACAACTCATGGGGCCCCCTGGCAATAGGGGATCATGGGGCCCCTGTGTCCTTGCCCAAACTCAAAAAAGCCTATGAAAAAGGTACCAGGGGCATCTCATGGGGCCCCCTACTGATCCCAGGCCCTCGGGCGGTGCCCAAGTTTCCAAATGGTCAGTCCGCCCCTGTACATGATATAGAGATAAGCACTGGTCTGCTTCTGTAGATTCACGCCTGACATTCGCCCAGCCACCCACAACCCACATGTTTCACCTGTTTCATGTTAAACCTCAGACATGAAATATGAACAAAGCACATCCCTCTATAGTGTGTATTTGCTCAATCCAGAGCACTAAGTGTAATTTCTGTCGGCTGCCTCCAGGGGTGGACTGACAACTCATGGGGCCCCCGGGCAATACGGAATCATGGGGCCCCTGTGTCCTCGCTCACACCCAAGAAAGCCAATGAAAGGTACCAGGGGCATCTCATGGGGCCCTGAGCCCAGGCCCTCAGGCAGTGCCCGAGTGCTTGAATGGTCAGTCTGCCCCTGGCTGCCTCCTTCCTCTGCTATCAGCATGAATGGCTTCTGGAAAGTTTTCCTGACACCAAGAGAAAAATGGTGACAGGGTAGGGAGAGACCTCCAGCACACAGCCTGTGATTGACAGATTCAGCTCTGTTCAAGTGTGTGTGTGTGTAGCAAGGGTGGACTGACAACTCCTGGGGCCCCAGGGCAATAGGGGATAATGGGGCCCCTGTGTCCTTGCCCAAACTCAAACCACACCCAAAAAAGCCTATGAAAGGTACCAGGGGTACCTCATGGGGCCCCCTACTGACCCAAATGGTCAGTCCGCCCCTGGTGTGTGATTATCTTCCCTCCAATCAGCTTTCAGAGCTCTCTTCACTGAGCTCTGCAGACTGTAATTTCAGCTCTCCGCCCCCTGCTTTCTGAACTCTCAGACAAGCTTTATAAATTCTGCACCTCGCACCTCGAACATATGTAGAGAAGAGAATATGGTAGATAAACAAGTACAACTTATGAAGCAGGATTTGTTTCATCTCTGTTTATCACCTGAGGCCAGGGCGGTCTGTATTTGTAGTGAGCGATTTGCACTAGGAGAGTGGATTTCTGTTCGGAAGGGCGATTTGGGTGGAGATGAACAGGTACAACTTATGAAGCAGGATTTGTTTCATCTCTGTATATCACAGAGGCCAAGACTGGATTAAAATGCCAATTAGAGGTTAATGTCCCACATCTGTGGCTTTTTAAATTGCAATTAGTGTCAGTGTATAAATAGTCAATGAGTTTGTTAGCTCTCACATGGAAGCACTGACTAGGCTAGATACTGAGCCATGGGGAGCAGAAAAGAACTGTCAAAAGTCCTGCGTAACAAGGTAATGGAACTTTATAATGACGGAAAAGGACATAAAAAGATGTCCAAAACCTTGAATATGCCAGTCATTACTTCCACTAAGAAGTAGAAAATTCAGGGACCTCTTGATACCAAGCCAAGGTCAGGTAGACCAAGAAGGATTGCAGTTACAACTGCCAGAAGAATTGTTCGGGATACAAAGGGAAACCCCGCAGGTAACCACAAGAAAAATCCAGGCTGCTCTGGAAAAAGACAGTGCGGTTGTTTTTGAAGGAGCACAATATGATGTCAGTGTATAAATAGTCAATGAGTTTGTTAGCTCTTATGTGGAAGCACTGACTAGGCTAGATACTGAGCCATGGGGATCTGAAAAGAACTGCCAAAAGTCCTGCGTAACAAGGTAATGGAACTTTATAAAGATGGAAAAGGACATATAAAGATGTCCAAAGCCTTGAATATGCCAATCAGTGCTGTTACATCACCTATTAAGAAGTGGAAAGTTCAGGGATCTCTTGATACCAAGCCAAGGTCAGGTAGACCAAGAAAGATTGCAGCCCTAACATTCACATCAGTCCCTAACCCTCAAGGAGCGTACAATCTAAGGTTCCCAACTCACATTCATACATACACATACTAGGGACAATTTAGACAGGAGCCAACTAATCTACCAGCCAGGGGTGGAGTGACAACTCATGGGGCCCCTGTGTCCTCGCTAACACTCAAACCACACCCAAAAAATCCTATGAAAGGTATCAGGGGCATCTCATGGGGCCCCCTACTGACCCTGGGCCCTTGGGCAGTGCCTGAATGGTCAGTCTGCCCCTGCTACCAGCATGTCTTTAGAGTGGGGGTGGAAACCCAAGCAGGCACAGGGAGAACATGCAAACTCCAGGCAGGTGGTGCTGTGGTTGGGTTTCAAACCAATGACCCTAGTACTGCCAGGTAGACGTGCTAACCATTTAGCCACTGTGCTGCCCCACACACCAAATAACGAAAAAATTCACCTGAAATACGATTTGGATCAAAACGAACCGCACATGTCTACAACTGAACAAATGTATGAAGAAAGGTTGAAACAAGTAAATATAATATACCTTCTTAACCCCCCTGGCGGTTTTCCCGAGTGTAGCTCGGGGTAGAATTTCTATACCACAAGCGGTAACCCCAAGCTACACTCGGGCTTACCATGCGGCGCTGCTCTGGGGGTCCCTGCAGCACTTACCTTGTCCTTCGTTCCCGCGATGTGTCCCCTGCAGCGTCCCCGGCCATCTCCTCCGGCCGATGCCGGCATCCGGCTTCTGTGTTCCGGTCCCCGTGACGTCGGGACGTACGGGCGCCGCCGGCAGCGGGAAATTTAAAAAATTTAAAAAATGTCATTTTTTTTTTTTTCAATTTTAAATAGTAAAACATTGCTGTTTCATCCCATTTCACATACATTTTGTCCCGAGTGCTTTGTCCGGCGCCCTGCCTGCATTTTGTCTGTTCTTTCTGCCTGGAAACTTAGAAAAGTCCATGGCGTCCAAAAAGCGTCCCTTTACGTCAAAAGCGGTTTTAGACCGGCTAGAGAACAGAGATAGTAAATCAGAACCACTTGCAGAATTGAGTGATAATGATTTGTGGGGAAATTTTCCTAAAAATTACAGCCTACAATAAAAACTATTTCCATGCGAAAAAATGGTACCGCTTTCAGCACAAAAAATCAGAAGGAATCATACCGCCAAGGAGGTTAAGGAATAAAAATACTTCATTTGGACTGAGAGAGCTTAGTTCCTCTGCTTGCCTGCTAAAAGGCATGTCAGGGAAAGCGTGTGATTTTGCATGCACTCCCAACACGCACAAGAGAGAATGAAGAGTCGTGGCTAGATGGTTAGTACTTCTGCCTGGCAGTACTGGGGTTCTTGGTTCAAATCCTAGCCACAGCACCACCTGCCTGGAGTCTGCATGTTCTCCCTGTGCCTGTGTGGGTTTCCTTCCACCCTCCAAAGATATGCAGGTAGGTGAATTGGTCTAAATTGGCCCTAGTATGTATATGTATGAATGTGAGTTAGGGACCTTAGATTGTACGCTCCTCAGGGGCGGGGACTGATGTGAATGTACAATATATATGTGCAGCACTGTGTAACTTGACAGCACTATATGCGTACCTGAAATACTAATAATTCTCTGGAACTCATGGTACTTGCATTGCCATTCACTTTTAATGAGGCCACAAGTGAATGCTCCTCAGGGGCGGGGACTGATGTGAATGTACAATATATATGTGCAGTACTGCGTAAATTGACAGCACTATATAAGTACCTGAAATACTAATAATTCTCTAGAACACATGGTACTTGCATTGCCATTCACTTTTAATGTGGCCACAAGTGAAAGCTCCTCGGGGGCGGGGACTGATGTGAATGTACAATATATATATAAAGCACTGCATAAATTGACGGCTATATAAGTACCTGAAATAAAATGATACATTTTGGTACATTGTTCACCATTATAAAAGTGCATCAGAGTTCCAATTACAATGGATGCGTCATAGTTTGCACCTTAGCATGCGTCGCGGTAATGTATGTTCTCCCACACGTTGGACTAACCGTTGAAAGATTGCGACACGCATCCCGAGTGGTACGGGCAAAATATATTAAACTTCGCTCTCTCTCTCCATAAAACCCATCTGGGACGGCGTCCAAGGAGGAGCGCGCTTCCAGCGTTTTTGTAGCCTTTACGGTTGATGTCATCTCAGCTTTCCAGCTGATTAACGCGCGTCGCCTTCGCCGTACAGCTGCGAGAATCACAATGAGGCCACGCAAGGTGGGAGCTCTGCAGTTACACTTCCCAATGATTTATCCTTCACAATGGGCCGTAATAGGTTCAGCCGTCCTTCGGGGCTGCGGCTGGTCTCAAAAGGTTTGAGATGAAAGAACTGAAAAAAAAAAAAAGAAGGAGCGCAGACCCAACGGGGGAGTTTCGGAAATACAGATGTTCCCGCACTTCTGCAGCGGACGCCTAGCAAGCGAGAAAAAAAAAAAATGACACCGGAACGCTTTATTGATTCAGCGAGCTAAAAAAAAGTCTCGAGAGCGCTGGAGACGCTTCCTCCGTCCGCTTCAAATGATTCATGACATGGCTACAAGATCAGGGGAGCGACACCTAGGAAGCGCCGAATAAAAGGGCGCGAGCGCGCTCCGAATGGTGTTATTGTTATTTATTTCTTTTATTCCGCAAACACGACGCCGTTTCCCGGCACTCTCAGACAATGCTGTCAAGTCGGGAAAGTGCGGCGGAAAACACGTGACGGCGTCAATGTCATTGATTAAATATGTCAAAAAAACGCAATGTACTGTAATTACGCCGCTCGCTAATTACCCCGGCGCGTCCTGACAGATTACGCGGATTTGGTATTTTCAGACATAATGACAACGTTTCTGACAGAAGTGTAGAGGGTGACAGCTAGGTGATGACAAAAACATCGGGCTCTATAAACAGAATCGCAGGGCTCGCTCAATTACCGGAGTCTGTCCTGAAGCTGAACTCTAGGCAGACCGGTAAATACACTGAGGAAACACAACTCTTCTACCTGTCAAAGGGGTTTTTTTCTGTCCATCCAGTCCCAAGATTTATCCAGCTCTGTCGCCTGCAAGGATATGGGCATAATTCCCCATCCAATGCGTTTTGGGGTCCAAAATTCCCCTTGATTGTGAATGGACTAATACCTGGACTGGACCTATAAAGATATTTTGATTACAAGCACTGGTCTTCTCAACTTTAATCCCTTGCAGTACTTTTTACAGCCATTAGATGTCCTCAGTCTGATGGTCAGCATCATTCAAGCCACTTCCTTTAAGCCTAGGTTGCCTGGACCCGCCCCCCAGCCTATGAATGGACAGTAAAAATAGAAGCAGCAGACTGATGAGCTCATCTCTCTGCCACTCTGCTCTCTCCACCTCTCAGACCTTTGTCAGCTTAAGATCACTGCAGCAGAACTGATTGGCTCCTTGTGCTGCTTCTCCCTCTGCCAGTCTGAGCTTTGTGCACATCTTTAAAGACTGTAGGTTTTTGAATCTAAACTTAATGTGAAACATCCTGTCAGGACCGGGATCACCTGCTGGTGGCACTGTGATTCCCAGAGTGGAAGGTTGTAGTTTCTGGTGTCCACCAGCAGGTGTCTCCCAATCAATAGTAAGCAATCTGGCTAGCAGGGTAGAAGACTGAAACACAAGGGAATAGTAGAGGAGGAACTAAATATTCTCCCAGGAGCCAGCATCAGGTGGAGGCTGATTACTGGGATCGTCTGGCTGCTGGGAGGGTATTTAATTCCTCCTCTGCTATTCCCTTTTACTTCAGTGTTTTGCCCTGCTAGCCAGATACTGCTTGCTATTGATCCTGAGCCTGATTAGTGCCTGAGTCTGCTCTGCCTTGTACCTATATCCTGCTGCCTTGTACCTTCTTCTCCTTGTTCCTGATCCCAGTCTTGGTTCCCCCTCCCTGGCTGTTCCTTACATTTCCAATTTTACCCTATTGATCCGTGTTCCCCATTATGTAAGAATTGTATACAGTATATGTAGCCGGTTAGGTGCTGGCTATATCATTATGCCTTTTCATTTACAGGTGAGACTTTGGCTAATCCTTCTTCCCCCTAGTGCCCAGTACTGGGACTGCTACATCACTTCCTATTAGCAGAGTGGATTCAGTTATTCTGACAGCAGAGGATCTTGGGACCTGTAGTCCTATAGCCAATACATCCTGAATATCTGAGGGCCGATTGAACTATGACTACCAGAGAGCTGGGGAAGAAGACGGTTGCTGGGCGAGTAGATATATTCTACAGCAAGGAACTGGCTCACTTTCTTGGTGTGGGATTCAGAGCTGAACACAGGAGGACTGCCGTTCTGCTCCAGAGACAGATTGTTTGCCTACTGCTGCTGGACTCTGCACATCAGTTCAGCACAGCAGTGATGCTGATCTCCACACCTGGATTGAATCAGCTTCTCTACATTGGGATCTTCACATAGACATTTCTGCTCGCTGCATTCACAGGTCATCAGGCAGTAACTCTGCCCATACCTGCAAACAGCCAAGAGCCTGGGCAAGAACTCTGTTCCTAGGAGACCATGCTATCTATGGGATTGGTGAGTGGGTGGGTGCCCAACCTCTTTCTGTCATCACTCTAGAGACACTGCATGCATGCTGACACCTTTACACCTTAGTACCAAGAGATCTTTGTTTGGAGCATTTACCACAGCCAATCTGTTTAACTTTACTGAATTACCAGTATTCACTAATATTTATGGGCCCCGCCATTGCTAGCAGAACGGTCACCACCATATCAGGAAACTATAAACATCACAGGACTCATATTGCAATTTCTAGATAAAGGGACCTCTTCTCTTATAAGGCCATTATTATTCAAATTAGGGTATTTATATCTATTTATGTGGGAGTATATATTTACATAATTCTCTGCATCCGCCATTGTGGCAACCATGGCCTAGGAAGTCAATGAGCCTTTTCTTCCCCCTCTTACTGCTGGTGTTGCAGTTTAATACTTGAAGCTTACTACTCATGATTGTATCATTTGGTAAACATTGCTAGCTGATTATTCCTATTTTACCTATTGTTCTATTTTTATGTGTTACCCGGGGCTGCATATCCAAAGCCCACTATTCTGGTCTACTCTTCTAATATAGAGGTGTTACTAAAGAATTGTGTCTCTTGCATTATTATCCTACTGTAGTATCTGAACCCAGAGTATCCGAGATGTCAGGAGGCTTGGAAGATCAAGGCAACCACTGGGGACGAGCATTATCAAGCGCCCCCTCCTGCATGGAAGAAATATATATTTGAAATATATTTTAAAAATGTTCTTCCCAAACATATCGCGATATATTTAAAATACAATTTTGGCCATATTCAATATATATATATATATATATATATATATATACACACACACTGCATGTTGAAATGCGTTTTTATTACTAAATATATGAAAAATATTTTTCAAAATACATTTCAAATATCCCGTATGTCTTTAAAAATACAAATCTACATTTTTGGAATGCATTTACAAATATACGTTAAAATGACAATGTGCGATAAAAATCTGAAGAATATATTTTAAAAATAGATATATTTAAAAATATATATTTTTAAAATATATTCTTCAGATTTTTTTTAAACATATAAAAAAAGTCATTTTAACGTATATTTGTAAATGCATTCCAAAAATATAGATTTGTATTTTTAAAGGTATATTTGAAATGTATTTTTAAAAATATAATTTTCATCTCTTATCTAATAAAAATTAATTTCAACTTCCATTACTGTATAAGTGCAATTGTAAGTCTAAGCAGGGGTTCTGCCAGCACCATTGGAAGTCCAGGCAGGGGTTCTATAAGTACCATTGGAAGTCCAGGTAGGGGTTCTATGATTACCATTTGAAAGTCCAGGCAGGCGTTTTGTGAGTACCATTGGAAGTCCAAGCAGGGATTCTATCTGTACCATTGGAAGTCCAAGCAGCGATTCTATCAGTACCATTGGAAGTTCAAGCAGGGGTTCTATCAGTACCATTGGAAGTCTAGGCAGGGTTCTATCAGTGCCATTGGAAGTTCAGGCAGGGGTTCTATCAGTACCATTGGAAGTTCAAGCAGGGGTTCTATCAGTACCATTGGAAGTCTAGGCAGGGTTCTATCAGTGCCATTGGAAGTTCAGGCAGTTGGTCTATGCGCACCATTGGAAGTCCAGACAAGGGTTCTATAAGTACTATTGCAAGTTCACGCAGGGGTTCTATAAGTACCATTGAAAGTCCACACAGGGGTTTTTTTGTGTACCATTGGAAGTCCAGGCAGGGGTTTCATAAGTACCATTGGAAGTCCAGGTAGGGGTTCTATGATTACCATTTGAAATCCTAGGCAGGCATTTTGTGAGTACCATTGGAAGTCCAAGCAGGGGTTCTATCAGTACCATTAAAAGTTTAGGCAGGGGTTCTACCAGTACCATTGGAAATCCAGGCAGGGGTTCTTTGAGTATCATTGGAAGTCCAAGCAGGGGTTCTATGAGTACCATTGAAAGTCTAGGCAGAGGTTCTGCTAGTACCATTGGAAGCTCAGGCAGTTGTTCTATGAGCACCATTGGAGGTCCAGGCAGGGGTTCTATGAGTACCATTGGAAGTGTATGCAGGGGTTCTATGAGTACCATTGGAAGTCCACACAGGGGTTTTTTGAGTACCATTGGATGCCTAGGCAGGGATTTTGCAAGTATCATTGGAAATCCAGGCAGAGTTCTGTGAGTGTCCTTGGAAATCCAGAGAGTGGTTCTGTGATTACCATTGGAAGTCATTGCAGGTGTTCTGCGAGTACCATTGGAAGTCCAGACAAGGACTCTAGGAGTACCATTGGAAGTCCTAGCAGGGATTCTTTGAGTACCATTGGCAGTCTTGGAAGGGATTCAACCAGACCCATTAGAAGTCCTGGAAAGGATTCTGGGCGTACGAGTTCTGCAAGCGCTTGCATAGATCCCGAGAGTACAAAACTAAGCACCACACCCAACTTAAGAAGTCGATGGGCGGGCCAGACACACTTACATCTAAAGCAGAAAGTCCCTTTAACTCGCCGTCCACGAGTCTAGAATAAAACCGACGCTTCTTGAACGATCGCGCTCTAGACCTGACTTAATATATGCATCCGAAACTGACGAGTCTGCAAAATGCATATCACACTGACCCTCGAGGAATGAGCGCAATTACTTCCATACATACATATCACACTGTATATTATTAACATTCAAATTATAGCCGCTGAGACTATGTCCCCCCAGTGGAACCCGTTGGCTTTTTTTTTTTTTTTTTTTGGAGTTATTATGTTTTAAATAATATTTTATCGGACTGAAATATCAGCTGCCCGCGTCAGTTTCGGGGTGACCTTGCTAACTAAACCGAGGCGTGCGCCGTTTAATTAAGACGAGCCGGAGCTACAAAGCAAAGAGCTCAAGACAGATAATACCCTGAATAGGAAAAGCACTCTTTTCAGTCAAGGTACTTATTATATTCAGCGGGGAGCACAGTGTTGACTGCAAAATTGCCGTGTGACCGGATTATTAATCCCCAAATTAGCTTTTGTGGCGCCGGAGGAAAGTTGCTTTCGCAGGTTTTCTCGCTCTGAGCCTCTGATCGATCGGCTTGCGATTTCCCCCCCCCCCCCCCCCATCTCCCGTCTTAGTCCGTACTGTACATTACAATTAAAAAAAGAACTTGACTGAAGTGTCATTTGCATCTAAAGTAGATACTTTACTCCTCTGGCGAAAAAAAAAAACCAACAGCGGCATTAAACATCATTATCGCAGCGCCGCAATGGATCGCAGGACGACAAATCCCATTTGTTAAAGTTTCCAGGTGAGTGGCAGATAGTGGCGATCTTTATGCAGGCCATAGACGGGTCGGAAAAAAAAATCGGCCGATTTTCGCACCATTAATGGGTTAATTGATCGGCTGTTTTTCGGGGTCTTGGCACATTTTTTTTTATCGGTAAAGTTAGAAAAAAATCAGCCGATCGTTTTACTGATAAAAAAAATCTGCACATGAGCTGTGACCTGGAAGAAGAAAAAGAAGAAGAGGAAGAAGAAGAAGAGGAAGAGAAGAAGAGGAAGAAGAAGAAGAGGAAGGAGAAGAAGAAGGAGAAGAAGAAGGAGAAGAAGAGGAAGGAGAAGAAGAAGGGGAAGAAGAGGAAGAAGAAGGAGAAGAAGAGGAAGGAGAAGAAGAGGAAGAGGAAGGAGAAGAAGAGGAAGAGGAAGGAGAAAAAGAGGAAGGAGAAGAAGAGGAAGAGGAAGAAGTAGAAGAAGAAGGAGAAGGAGAAGAAGAAGAAGAAGAGGAAGGAGAAGAAGAAGGAGAAGAAGGAGAAGAAGAGGAAGAGGAAGGAGAAGAAGAGAAAGGAGAAGAAGAGGAAGAAGAAGAAGAGGAAGGAGAAGAAGAGGAAGGAGAAGAAGGGGAAGGAGAAGAAGAGGAAGGAGAAGAAGAGGAAGGAGAAGAAGAGGAAGAAGAAGGAGAAGAAGAGGAAGGAGAAGGAGAAGAAGGAAAAGAAGAGGTAGGGGAAGAAGAAGAAGAGGAAGGAGAAGGAGAAGAAGGAGAAAGGAGGAAGGAGAAGGAGAAGAAGAGGAAGGAGAAGAAGAGGAAGGAGAGGAAGAGGAAGGAGAAGAAGAGGAAGGAGAAGAAGAGGAAGGGGAAGAAGAAGAAGAGGAAGGAGAAGTAGGAGAAGAAGGAGAAGAAGAGGAAGGAGAAGAGGAAGGGGAAGAAGAAGAAGAGGAAGGAGAAGAAGAAGGAGAAGAAGAGGAAGGAGAAGAAGAGGAAGACGAAGAAGGAGAAGAGGAAGGAGAAGAAGAGGAAAGAGAAGGAAAAGAAGAGGAAAGAGAAGAAGACGAAGAGGAAGGAGTAGAGGAAGGAGGAGAAGAAGAGGAAGGAGAAGAAGAGGAAGGAGAAGAAGAGGAAGGAGAAGAGGAAAGAGAAGGAGAAGAAGGAGGAAGGAGAAGAGAGGATGAGAAGAAGAGGAAGGAGAAGAAGAGGAAGGAGAAGAAGAAGACGAAGAAGAATAAGAAGAAGAAGTATTGCGGTTGCAACAATATATCTATTTGTATCCGAATAAAAACATCTGTATCCAAAATGGATACAACTGGATACATTGTTGCAACCGCAAGACTTTTCATGTCAAATATATTAGCGGAGCTCTCTGCAAGGGACAGAAGTAATTAAATACCGGCCATAGACGGGACAAAAATCGGTCAAATTATTTTTTACCGTTGGTGGTAACGTCGGCCTATTGAACGACCGATTTTTCATTTTTTTTTTTAAAACGGCCGGTTTTCGACTCGTCTATGGCCTGCATTAAAGAATATGTTTACCCTAGGTTCACGTCTGTGTGGGTGGTGCAGCTGTGGATCCACACAAAAATCTGTGCAGCCGCACCACCTGCGGACCCACAGGCAGGTGCCATTAGTTCTAATGGCACGCCGCCCACACTGGAAATGCGACCGTACTGGGAACCAAGGTTCCCGTGCGGGCTGCATTTTCAAAAGAAGTGCAGGGACTTCAAATGAATGGGCTCTCATGCCTGTGCAAAATGCGGCCCGCACGGCCGCATAGATGTGAACCGGGGGTAAAAGTGAATCCTTCGGTAATGTTACAAGTCTGCGGGAATATACATTCCTGATATGTACGCAGCAACGGGTGGATCATTCTGCCCCACTTTGATGGCGTTTTTCATGTCTTGTCTTGTACCGCATAAAGTTAGAATTTTTGTCTAGTGACAGTTTTGGCCCACAGCAACTTGTTTACAATGTGATTTTGGTGTCTTTCTCTGTCCTCCCCTCCTGTTTAGTGCTAGTTAGTTTAGTCCTAGCTAGACCCTCCCTACTTCTTTCACATTCCCTTAGGACTGGTTCGCACCAGATGCAGTCCAGTGCATTTTTATTCTGCATCAAAAACGCATGGATAGTGTTTAACGTGGATTAAAATGGCCCTAGTTCACACCAGTGCCAGAGTTCTGTAATTACATTAGGAAACTATGGAAGGGGTTCTGAAAGTACCATTGGAAGTACTGGAAGGAGTTCTGTGAGTACTATTGGAAGTCCTGGCAGGCAGGGGCGGACTGACCATTTCAAAACTCGGGCACTGCCTGAGGGCCCGGGGTCAGTAGGGGGCCCCATGAGATGCCCCTGGTACCTTTTTCATAGGCTTTTTTGAGTTTGGGCAAGGACACAGGGGCCCCATGAGTTGTCAGTCCGCCCCTGCTGGCAGGTATTCTACAAGTACCATTGGAAGTCCTGGAATGGATTCTGTGAGTACATGGCAAATCCTGGCAGGGATTCTGGGATTACCATGGGAAATTGGGCAGCACAGTGGCTAAATGGTTAGCACTTCTGCCTGGGAACACTAGGGTCGTTGGTTCAAATTCCAGCCACTGGCACCTCCTACTTGGAGTTTGCATGTTCTCCCTGTGCCTGCGTGGGTTTCCTCCAGGTACTCCGGTTTCCTCCCACACTCCAAAGACATGCTGGTAGGTGAATCGAGACAGAAATGAAACGAGCGCTGGACAAAATACAGAAAGCGACATGCATGAAAGGCAAACACCAAAAGCCTCTAATAGTAAATATGAACAGAACATGCAGCGCTGTTGAAAATCAATCATACATGTAGAAAATAATACATTGTAAGAAGAGTGATAAGGCGACCGCTGCTAAATAATGGCCCATCAAAATGTTCATAAATTGCAATGACATAAATATCTCCAATGAGAGTGTTCTTATGGTGCACAGTGCACAATATCACAATGAAGTGGTGAACAAATGGGTGATTTCCGTGACCATATTCCTCCCACCGAAATGAGTGTAGATTGCACTAACCAGAAAGCGCAATAGAAATGCGCATTTGAGTATTAACCAACTCCTGGTCATCCGTCTATTTAAGCTGGATCACTGGGAGGGTCATCAGGCTAGCGTCCGCTGTGCAGAATATCCTAACCACAGGATCTCCAGATGTCAGAGGGTGTACACTCGTCTCACCAGCAGGGGGAGATTAATCGTTCCCAATGTGGCCACCAGATGGTCCCCAAACAAACCTTGAAATAGGGGGGGGGGGCTCGCAAAAAACGAGCCAGAGCGACAAGAAGATCCAATAGTGTAGTACTTTTATTAGCCACAAGAGTAAAAGAACAAAACAGTAGATATGCTACTCACATGATATAGTAAGCAGCTGTGTATGGGGAATACCAGGAATCATCAAAAGAAGGCAATGGGGGCCGTGCGGTGTGACGTCACAGAGTATGAGGCAATCGCGGGGCAACTCAAATGCGCATTTCTATTGCGCTTTCTGGTTAGTGCAATCTACACTCATTTCGGTGGGAGGAATATGGTCACGGAAGTCACCCATTTGTTCACCACTTCATGCTGGTAGGTGAATTGGTTCCTGTCTAAATTGTCCCTAGTATGTGTATGTATGAATGTGAGTTAGGGACCTTAGATTGTACGCCCCTTGGGGTTAGGGACTGATGGGAATGTACAATATATATGTAAAGCGTAAATTGACAGCACTGTATAAGTACCTGAAATAAATAAATAAATGAGTCCTGGCAGGGATTCTGCAAGTACCATTGGAAGTCCTAGCAGGGATTCTGTGAGTACCATGGGAAGTCCTAGCAGGGATTCTGTGAGTACCATGGGAAGTCCTGGCAGGTATTCTAAAAGTATCATTGGAAGTCCTAGAAGGGATTCTGTGAGTACCATTGGAAGTCCTAGCAGGGATTCTGTGAGTACCATGGGAAGTCCTGGCAGGGATTCTACAAGTGTCATTGGAAGTCCTGGCAGGTATTCTACAAGTACCATTGGAAGTCCTAGAAGGGATTCTGTGAATACCATTGGAAGTCCTGGCAGGTATTCTACAAGTACCATTTGAAGTCCTGGCTGGGATTCTGTGAGTACCATGTGAAGTCCTGGCTGGGATTCTACAACTACCATTTGAAGTCCTGGCAAGGATTCTACAAGTACTATTGGAAGTCCTGGCAGGGATTCTGTGAGAACCATTGTAAGTCCTGGAACGGATTCTGTGATTATCACTGGAAAGAATACATTTAAAGTGGAGCCTTTGGTATAGGGCACTAGGAAGTGGGTGGGGGGTGGACTCAAAGGTGCTCAGAAGTGGGTAAGGGACAAAGGCGAGTGCCTGCAGAAAAAAACCCTTGCGTACATCGGTCAGTAAGTGGTTCTTTGCTGTGAAGCGTTATGGTTGGTTGAAATTAACTGCTTCCCGACCGCCCTATAGCAGAAATACCACTACAGGGCAGCACGAGTGCGCAAAATCACACATATATATATATATATATATATATATATATATATGTGTGTGATTTTGCATTTCCAGGTAGGGTGCCCTACCCGCACCGCCATTCATGGCAATTACTCGCTGGCGCCCGGTGATTTCCAACAATCAGCGACGGGGAGGAAGACTTTTTTGTTTACTAACAGTCCTCCTTCCTGTCGGCTCGGGCACACTGCACAGCATAGCCATCCCGATCAGTGTGATTACAGTGAAGCACCAACACACAGCCCCCTAGTAAAACACTCCCAGCACACAGTTAACCCTTTGATCGCCCCTCATGTTAACCCCTTTCTGCCAAGTGCCATTAGGACAGTGTCAGTGCTTTTATTTAGCACTGATCACTGTATTGGTGTCACTGGTGATGTCCGTGACTCCAAGTCAGTCCCCCCCCCCCCGTCAGAATGTTTGCCGCAGTCCTGCTATAAGTCTTTCACGTAAACCAATTTATTTACACTTATATGGATTTTTTTTAGCAAAGACACGGAGCAGAATACATTTTGGCCTAAATTTATTCATTTACAAATTTATGAATTTATTTCCAGGGAGCGTGCGGCACCGAGACACCGATCACTGTATGGGACCTCTGTGTGAGGTCCCGATCATGTGATCACTGATTGGCCAATCAGTGATCACATGAAAAGTAGTAAGCAAGATGTCAGTTCTGACATCATTGCTTATTACGTGTGAAATCTGTGAATGATCACCAAGATCACATGGTACAGGGCTATTCACAACAGCCTTGTACCACATGACAAGTTGTGACCAATCACGGCCCACACAGTATTTCTTAATGGCTGCAAGAATGCAGCCAGAGAAAAGGAGAAATGATTGCTTTTACAGCCTTTATGGCTGTAAAAGCAATCAGTGTAAAAAAAAAAACATCTCCATCACAAGTAGCACAGTGTCACTATGGTGACACTGTACTGCTAGGGTGACAGTGTAAAAAAAAAAACAAAACATAATAATATAAAAAAATTAAATATAAATGTAAAAACAAATTTTTTTAATTATAATTTTTGGTTACAAACTAATTTGGGTTTTTTTTTTTTTTTTTTACTAAAAATATAACCGCATAAATTTTGGCCAAGATTTATGAAGAAAGATTATTTATTTGCAAAATTTTATAAGAAAACACTTTTTTTAAATTTTTGGACATTTTCATTTATAAAACGAAAAAAAAAAAAATCCCAGTGGTAAATAAATACCACCAAAATAAGGTTTTATCTGTCTAAAAAAAATGGTAAAAAATTCATATGGGTACAGTGTTGCATGACCGCGCAATTGTCATTCAAAGTGTTATAGCAAAAAGTTAAAAATATTGTTTTTTCTCAAAATTGTTTTTTTTTTTTAAAGCGCAACAAAAATAAAAACACAGGCGATCAAATACCACCGAAAGAAAGCTCAATTCGTGTGGAAAAAGGATGAAAACTTAATTTGGGTGCAGCGTTGCATGACCGCGCCATTGTCAAAGTAACGCAGCGCCGTAACGCAAACAATGGCCTGGTCATAAGGGGGGGGGGGCAAGTGGTTAATAAAATAATAAAGATTTCCACAATTCAGCACCATAAAGTTTCTATTTATTAATTTAAATTAAATAAAAATTAGACCAAATCAATGAATTGTAGAAAAAAGTGATGCTCTAAATTGTTATTTTTTTCCCTCCCCTTTGCCAAGACAACAATCAGCACTCAGTAAGGGAAGATAAACATTTCTGCAGAACATTGTAAAATATGAGCCCCTCGAGACCCCGGAGCCCCAACCCCCAATCCCCCCCCCCCTCCCGAAGAAGACCGCATCAACAAAAACCCGCACCTGTTCTACAGATTGTGTTTGCAGACGCGAGCGAGGTGGTAGCGCCAGAGGCAACTAAGCGCAAAGTACACACCGCCACTAATTATCTTTTTTTTTTTGGAGGAGAGGCAGCCAGAAGACAGGTGGCCTCCTGCGTTAAATAATGCATGGGAAATGTTCCTCCCGCGTTGGCACTGCCTCTTTCGACATGATCGCAGCAGACAGCTTTTTGTCTCAACATCTGTCCCGCGTAATTTTAGGAAGCTCACAAGCTGACACGAGCCGTTTTTTCGGCTGGAATAACAGAGCTGATTGCACAGGCGAGGGTCACGTAGGAGCTCTCGGATGGCCGCGCCATGAAACATTAAAAATCTGTAGATTTCTCGAGTTCGGCGAGTGCAGCTCAACCGCAAAACGTCATTTCTGAGTAATGGGAGTTTTGTCGAAATTTAGGGGCCTTAGCCACTGGCCCAGAGCTTCCTATGGTAACCCGCAGCCCTGGGCTGGTGACTGGGGCCCCTAAATTAGAGGTTATCTATAAACTACGTTTCAGATTTTCCCTCTTGCAGCCACCTCTGCATAGAAGCAGAGGCGGACTGACAACTCATGGGGCCCCCGGGCAATAGGGGATCATGGGGCCCCTGTGTCCTTGCCCACACTCAAAGCACACCCCAAAAAAGCCTATAAAAGGTACCAAGCAGGGGCGGACTGACTACTCATGGGGCCCCCGGGCAATAGGGATCATGGGGCCCCTGTGTCCTTGCCCACACTCAAAGCACACCCAAAAAAGCCTATAAAAGGTACCAAGCAGGGGCGGACTGACAACTCATGGGGCCCCTGGGCAATAGGGGATCATGGGGCCCCTGTGTCCTTGCCCACACTCAAAGCACACCCAAAAAAGCCTATAAAAGGTACCAAGCAGGGGCGGACTGACTACTCATGGGGCCCCTGGGCAATAGGGGATCATGGGGTCCCTGTGTCCTTGCCCACACTCAAAAAAGCCTATGAAAAAGGTACCTGAGGCATCTCATGGGGACCCCTACTGACCCCGGGCCCTCAGGCAGTGCCCGAGTTTCCAAATGGTCAGTCCGCCCCTGCATAGAAGCCAACTGTCCTGAATTTTTCGGGACAGTCCCACACCTTGGCCATCTGTCCTACTCACGCTATGTCCCAAGCCATGTCCTGGGATCACAAGCATCATTTTAATTTCTGCACATGTAATACTTGTGGGGATCAGGACAGCAAGTAACTGTTGATCACATATTTAGAGGCAGGGTCTGGGCGGGACCAACCCTTAAAGTGGATGTGATGTGTGGTCTCTGCCAGAGGCGGACTGATAACTCATAGGGCCCCTGGGCAATATGGGATCATGGGGCCCCTGTGTCCTCCCCCACACTCAAACCACACCCAAAAAAGCCTATGAAAGGTACTAGGGGCATCTCATGGGGCCCCCTACTGACCCTGGACCCTCAGGCAGTGCCCGAGTTCCCGAATGGTCAGTCCGCCCCTAGTCCCTGCATATTTAGAGTTGGACGGGACCAACCCATGAGGAAGGACACGGCTTTGGCATGCCTACCCTTACAATGGGTTGATAAAATGCAGACCGTGGCTGGGGTTGAAAATTATCTTGGGTTGTAGGACCATCTTTTTCATGAGCATGCCCCATTTTGTTCTGCAAGGGAACTATGGGGGGAGGGGGTGCAGAGAATGTTGAGAGGAGTCACAGGACACTTTACAGTTCAGGAAACATGAATGCATCACTACTCTCTCTTCATGGGTGGTCAATACAGTTAAAAAGTCCTTAAAAAACTGATGACATCCTATAAATATACACTCAATGACCACTTTATTAGGTACACCTGTTCAATGGCTTGGTAGCACAAAAATTGCTAATCAGCCAATCACATGGCAGCAACTCAATGCATTTAGCCATCTAGACGTGGTGAAGACGACTTGCTGAAGTTCAAACCGAGCATCAGAATGTGGAAGAAAGGGGATTTAAGTGACTTTGACAGTGCCATGGTCTGAGTATTTCAAAAACTGCTGATCTACTGGGATTTTAATGCACAACCATCTGTGAGGTTCACAGAGAATGGTCCAAAAAAGAGAAAATATTCAGTGAGCGGCAATTGTGTGGAGGAAAATGCTTTGTTGATGTCAGAGGTCAGAGGAGAATGGGCAGACTGGTTGCTGCAACATTCAGATGGTAGGGTCAGAATTTGGCAGAGACCACATGAAAGCATGGATCCATCCTGCCTTGTATCAAGGGTTCAGGCTGGTTGTGGTGGTGTCATGGTGTGGTGGATCCATCCTGCCTTGTACCAACGGTTCAGGTTGGTGGTGGTGGTGTCATAATGTGGTGGATCCATCCTGCCTTGTACCAAAGGTTCAGGCTGGTAGTGGTGGTTTCATGGTGTGGTGGATCCATCCTGCCTTTTATCAATGGTTCAGGGTGGTGGTGGTGGTGTCATGGTGTGGTGGATCCATCCTGCCTTGTGTCAGCGGTTCAGGCTGGTGGTGGTGGTGTCATGGTGTGGTGGATGCATCATGCCTTGTATCATCGGTTCAGGCAGGTGGTGGTGGTGTCATGGTGTGGTGGATCCATCATGCCTTGTATCATCGGTTCAGGCTGGTGGCGGTGGTGTCATGGAGTGGTGGATCCATCCTGCCTTTTATCAACGGTTCAGGCTGGTGGTGTCATGGTGTGGTGGATACATTCTGCCTTGTATCAACAGTTCAGGCTGGTGGTGGTGGTGGTGTCATGATGTGGGGGATCCATCCTGCCTTGTATCAATGGTTCAGGCTGGTGGTGGTGGTGTCATGGTGTGGTGGAATCATCCTGCCTTGTATCAACGGTTCAGGCTGGTGGTGGTGTCATGATGTGGTGGAATCATCCTGCCTTGTATCAACGGTTCAGGCTGGTAGTGGTGGTGTCATGGTGTGGTGGAATCATCCTGCCTTGTATCAACGGTTCAGGCTGGTGGTGGTGGTGTCATGGTGTGGTGGAATCATCCTGCCTTGTATCATCGGTTCAGGCTGGTAGTGGTGGTGTCATGGTGTGGTGGATCCATCCTGCCTTGTATCAATGGTTCAGGCTGGTGGTGTCATGGTGTGGTGGATCCATGATGCCTTACCACGCATGCGCAGTGGGCACCCGGCTATGAAGCCACAAGCTGTGCCCACACTGAAGATGCAAGTGCCGGGAACACAGGGCGGCCGGTGAAAGGGGCTGCGAGGATGACACCGCAAAATCGAGGGACAGGTGAGTGTCCGTTTTTTTAAAAGTCAGCGATACAGTTTTTGTAGCTGCTGACTTTTTTTTTTTTTTAATTTATTACTTTCACTGGAATTCGTCTTTCAGCTTTACTTTCTGTGTTTCCCCTTTAGTCCCCCAGTAATGGAATCAATGGAGGGACAGGGTTCTGAAAAGCAACCCACAGGTGAAGCTCGATCGCTTTCGGAAAGGGCGACAAAGCGTTTCTTCCCAGAATTCCTTGCAACCAGGATGGTTATCCGGAAACTTTCCGAAGTCAATTGTTCTTTTTTTTTTTCCTCGTCGGTTATTATTCCTGAAAGGCTAAATAGCTGAAGTTGCCGGTGACATCTATCACCTGAATTATACAGCGTTTTATTTAATTAAACGGATCAATGGCGTGCCGCGTGTAAAATCATTATAATCCAGTCAGGAAAGTAAAGAATTGAAAGGCTAGAGGACAAGGAGAAAATTAGCGCAGAACAATTAGACCTGACAAATCTTTAATGGGACTTTGAAGGCCGGCTGCCGCCTTCTCTCCTGCCGCAGGTTCACCTGAAGACGCAAATTCGGCGTTTCTCACCGGAAACAATGGGGGGAATGGGGAAGCGGGGGGGAGGGGGAATGGGGAAGGAGGAGGGGGGTGTGAAATGATTTATGATAATTTGTTGGAACAAAAGAACATTCCAGGTGGAAAGAAGAAGTCAACGGAATTTAGAGCTTAAGGAAAATAAATTGATGTCACCAGACAAAGGAAGGTAGAAGGCCCGTCTCTTCCCACCACACACAGATAATAACTCACATTTTATTCATTTATCTGTTCTTTTATGTCTTCCAAACTTGTTCACAGCATTACATTAAGATGGAAAATGGACGGGTATTTACAAGTGGTTTTGTGAATGGTCGGCGGTGGAGAACGGGATGGATTATGGGACCAGTGTGTCATGGATAACTTATTTTCAATTGGGTATAATTCCTCCCACTGACACCAACAATGGGACACTATTCCTCCCACTGACACCAACAATGGGACACAATTCCTCCCACTGACACCAACAATGGGACACTATTCCTCACAATGACACCAACAATGGGACACTATTCCTCCCACTGACACCAACAATGGGACACTATTCCTCACAATGACACCAACAATGGGACACTATTCCTCCCACTGACACCAACAATGGGACACTATTCCTCCCACTGACACCAACAATGGGACACTATTCCTCCCACTGACACCAACAATGGGACACTATTCCTCCCACTGACACCAACAATGGGACACTATTCCTCCCACTGACACCAACGATGGGACACTATTCCTCCCACTGACACCAACAATGGGACACTATTCCTCCCACTGACACCAATGATGGGACACTATTCCTCCCACTGACACCAACAATGGGACACTATTCCTCCCACTGACACCAACAATGGGACACTATTCCTCCCACTGACACCAACAATGGGACACTATTCCTCCCACTGACACCAACAATGGGACACTATTCCTCCCACTGACACCAATGATGGGACACTATTCCTCCCACTGACACCAACAATGGGACACTATTCCTCCCACTCACACCAATGATGGGACACTATTCCTCCCACTGATACCAATGATGGGACACTATTCCTCCCACTGACACCAACAATGGGACACTATTCCTCACAATGACACCAAGGACAGAGCAACAGACCTCCCACTGACACCAACAGTGCGGCCCTGTTCCTCCAACTGATGGCGTACGTAGAAAGTCTGTCCAACCAGTCCTGAGATTCGCACAGCTCTACCACATAGCACAGCCCCATCTGGCACGGAGAGAGAGACCTGAATTTTCTCTACTGCGATTCACTAACACTTACAGGTCTTGTCCCTCCCCCAGGCTGTGATTGGATGGTGAAAGGAGAAGCAGCAGACTGATGTGCTCATTTCCCTGTTCCCTACCTCCTGTCAGCTTGTCCCTTCCCACATGGAAGAAAAATATATTTTAAATATATTTTTTAAATATTCTTCCCAAATATATTGACATATATTTGAAATACTACAATTTTGGCCATATTCAATATATATATATATATATATATATAACAAAAAATATCTATATATATTCATATATAAATATATATTAATTTTGTATATATATATACATATATATATATATATATACTGTATATTGACCAGGGGCGGACTGACAACTCATGGGGCCCCCAGGCAATAGGGGATCATGGGGCCCCTGTGTCCTTACCCAAACTCAAAAAAGCCTATGAAAAAGGTACCAGGGGCATCTCATGGGGTCCCCTACTGACCCCGAGCCCTCGGGCAGTGCTAGAGTTTCCAAATGGTCAGTCCGCCCCTGATATTGACATACTACAATGTTTTCCGTATTCAATATATTAAAAAAAATTATATATATATATATATATATATATATATATATATATATATATACACACACAAAATGAATATATATTATATATTATATATGTATATTATATATTATATATATATATTTATATATTCATTTTGTGTGTGTATATATATATATATATATATATATATATATATATAATTTTTTTTAATATATTGAATATGGACAAAATTGTAGTATTTCAAATATATGTCAATATATTTGGGAAGAATATTTAAAAAATTTATTTAAAATATACTTTTCTTCCATGTGGGATACATTCATGTACTGCATGTTGAAATGCTTTTTTATATATTACAAAATACATGAAAAATATTTTTTTAAATTTAAAAAATATTTTTCATATATTTTGTAATAAAAACACATTTCAACATACAGTATATATATATATATATCTCTGTAGATAGGGCCCGTCTCTGCAGCATGCTGGCAGAGGACAGGCTTTTTACTCATGCTGTGGATACTTTCTAAAAAAAAAAAAGTTCTGATGTGCCTGGAATGTATTTAGCTAATTTAAACTTGCCCTCCTGAGGATTCCCCCCCCCCCCCCCTCCTGACCAGGCAATTTTTGGCATTGCGGTGCTGCATTACTTTAACTGACAATTGTGCGGTCATGCAACACTGCACTCGAATGAAATTTACGTTCTTTTTCGACACAAATTTAGCTTTTTTTCGGTGGTATTTGATCAAAAGTGCGTTTTTTATTTTTTGCGCTATAAAAAAAAAGACCAACAATTTTGAGAAAAAAAAAACAATATTTTGGACTTTTTGCTATTAGGCATGTCCAGTGAGAAAAATTTAATAAATCAAATTTCGTCATAAATTTAGGCCAAAATGTATTCTGCTCCGTGTCTTTATTTTTACTAGTAATGGCGGCGATCAGCAACTTATAGCAGGACCAGGGGCGGACTGACAACTCATGGGGCCCCCGGGCAATAAGAGATAATGGGGCCCCCTGTGTCTCCGCCTACACTAAAGCCAAAGCCACACCCACACAACACCCTACTTACATATTGCGGCACAGCTACATATAAAGGGCATTAAAAATAATAAAAAAATAATAAAACAATGTTGTGGGGTCCCCCCCTCCATACATACCAAAACCCTCTAGGTCAGGTATGGGTTTTGAGGGGAACCCCCATGCCAAAATTAAGAAAAATGGTGTGGGGTCACCCCAAGACCCATACTAGACCCTTATCCGAGCATGCAGCCCGTCAGATCAGTAAAGTGGGGGGACGAGTGAGTGTTCCCCCCCTCCTGAACCATACCAGGCCACATGCCCTCAACATGGGGGGGTGCTTTGGGGGGTTCCCCCCAAAGCATTTTGTCCCCATGTTGATGGGGACAAGGGTCTCTTCCCCACAACCCTAGCCGCTGGTTGTGGGGGTCTGCGGGCAGGGGGCTTATCAGAATCTGGAAGCCCCCTTTAGCAGGAGGGCCCACAGATCCTGGCCCCTTCCCCCATTTGAATGAGTATGGGGCACATGGTATCGCTACCTATTCCCAAAAAAAAAAGTGTAGTGTGAAAAAAGACAGAAGACAGTCTTTCACAAGTCATTAAATTAAAAGAAGAAAAATAAAAGAATGCCCCCCGAAGTGGATGCACCGCCGCCGGCGCTACCCAAAAAGAGAAAGAAAAGGCTTTGCCCCCGACGCTGGCTCCCGGTCGTCTGCCTGCTCCTCTGGCTTGACAGTTCTTAAATATGTAAGGGGTGGGGACACCCAGTGACATCACATGAGTGGCCCCACCTCCTTGTGACATCATTGACCCAGCATCATTCCCCGGTTGATGACGCTACAAGGGGCGCGGTCACACGTGATGTCCCCGGGTGGCCCCGCCCTTTACATATTTAAGAACTGTGAAGCGAGCGGAGCAGGCAGATGGCCGGGGGCCAGCGTTGGGACAGCGACCTTTTTTTTTTTTACTTTTTTCGAGTAGTGGCGGCAATGGACATTGTGATTGACATTGGATCTACTTGGAGGACATACTTTTAATTTTCCATGTACCCCATACTAATTCACATGGGGATCAGGATCTGGGGGCCCTCTTGCAAAAGGGGGCTTCCAGATTCCGATAAGCCCCTCACCTGCAGACCCCCCACAACCACCAGCCAGGGTTGTGGGGAAGGGGTCCTTGTTCCCATCAACATGGGGACAGGGTTCTTTGGGGGAAGGGAGCCCCCTCTGACCCAAAGCACTCCCCCATGTTGAGGGCATGTGGCCTGGTATGGTTCGGGGGGGGGGGGTGGTGCTCGCTTGTCCACCCCCCCCCTTTCCTGACCTGCCAGGCTGCATGCTTGGATAAGGGTCTGGTATGGATTTTGAGGGGGACCCCCATGCCATTTTTTTTTACATTTTGGCATGGGCGTGCCCCTTAAAATTCATACCAGACCAGAAGGGCTTTTTATTAGCACTGATCACTATATTGGTGTCACTGGGGATGTCAGTGACACCAAGTCAGTTCCCCTCAGTGTCAGAATGCCCGCCGTATTCCCGTTATAAGTCGCTGATCACCTCCATTCAGGGGTGGACTGACCATTTGCAATCTCAGGCACTGCCCGAGGGCCCAGGGTCAGTAGGGGGCCCCATGAGATGCCCCTGGTACCTATTTCATAGGCTTTTTGAGTTTGGGCAAGGACACAGGAACAGGATATCGTATGTACTCTCCAGCGCCTCAGGATATGCACAGCCAAAAGGGAAGCCAAGGGTACCAGGACAGCGACAACCAAAGGAAATGCTTCAGGGGTGCAGCCCTCCTCAGACGGGGAAATCAGCCACTGGATAGAGAAAACAGGTGGCGCACACACCTAGTGCATTATCCAAGGTTTATTGTAGGAGTGAAAGAATAATAAAAACATACTCACAGACGAAGCATGTATCTAAAAAGCATAGAAAAATGACAATGGCCACAACGGCGGGCAAGGTGTTCTCACTGTCAGTGCGGTCAAATGGCTGACGTGTTTCGGGGACGAATCCCTTTCCTCAGAGCTGATGACCAGCCTCTGATGCTGATGTATGATGAATGGAAAGTAGGAGCCTTGCTGTTGATGCCTCACAGGGGCCCCATGATCCCCTATTGCCCGGGGGCCCCATGAGTTGTCAGTCCACCCCTGAAGCCATTACTAGTATAAATAAAATGAAAAAAATCCCAGTATACATACCGCCATTTGTAACTGCTATAACTTTCACGTAAACCAATCAATGGCGAGTAATCGCCGGGCGGGACCCGGTGACTGACAGCTGCGGCTGCGAATGGCGGCACCATTAAGGTGCGCACACGCATCACGCATGCCCCCTACCTGGAAATTCAGAATCACGTATGTATATACATGATTTTGCGCACCCGTCCCACCCTGTAGCAGTATATCTGCTATAGGGCGGAGGGAAAGCGGTGAAATTGAAAATTCACTCGACTTTTAACCCAAGCCCTTTTATTTCACCTATTTGTCCTGATCAGTCTAACAGTTGTGATCCCTATTGTTACACCCTCGATCGATCCCATCCCACCATAACCAGTATTCCATCACACCGGCACTCTGCCGTTCGGCTGCTTTAAAAATACGTACATGGGAACGACAAATATGAAAAGCAGGAATTTCGGAGGCTATTTATATGGTGCACAATCTGGCCTGCAGATTTTTAGCTGAGAGAATGGGACATTAATCCGAGGAGCACTGAGAGCGCCAGCGACGGCAGATGAATATGGTATAGCTTGTAATGTAGCCCAGCGGAGTACTTCCCGGGAAACAAAATGTAAAGCGTCTCCGTGTGTGCGCTCGGCTGCACAGTATCTAGATTACAGATCTGCAGAACAATGCTGAGGATTTTGCTAATGTTTGCAATTTAATTGGGAGTAAAATAGATACAAAGCGGAGGTGACACAAAAATGTGATCATCGTAGTGATCAAGCAGGTGTATGCGCAAGTGACAGCAGTTCACCTCTAGTGGAACTACATGGCCCAGCAGTAGATTCCATGCCCCAGTTATACAGGTCATTCCCCAAATTGCTCATATATGGCCCCATATACATGGGGCGCTTCTGAACGATGGAAACTGACTGCTAGAAAACAAAGGTTAAAAAACGGTCTGTTTAGCTGCGTTTGCCTGCGTGTTCCTGGGGCTTCAGTGACTCCTGCGTCTTCAATGACTCGGGGGACACCTGTGTGTTCCTGGGGCTCCAGTGACTCCTGCGCCTTCAATGACCCAGGAGACCCCTGTGTGTTCCTGGGGCTCCAGTGACTCCTGCGCCTTCGATGACCCAGGAGACCTCTGTGTGTTCCTGGGGCTCCAGTGACTCCTGTGTCTTCAATGACCCAGGAGACACCTGTGTGTTCCTGGGGCTCCAGTGACTCCTGTGTCTTCAATGACCCAAGAGACCCCTGTGTGTTCCTGTGGCTCCAGTGACTCCCGCGTCTTCAATGACCGAGGAGACACCTGTGTATTCCTGGGGCTCCAGTGACTCCTGTGTCTTCAATGACCCAGGAGACCCCTGTGTGTTCCTGGGGCTCCAGTGACTCCTGCACCTTCAATGACCCAGAAGACCCCTGTGTGTTCCTGGGGCTCCAGTGACATCTGTGTCTTCAATGACCCAGGAGACCCCTGTGTGTTCCTGGGGCTCCAGTGACTCCTGTGTCTTCAATGACCCAGGGGACCCCTGTGTGTTCCTGGGGCTCCAGTGACTCCTGTGTCTTCAATGACCCAGGGGACCCCTGTGTGTTCCTGGGGCTCCAGTGACTCCTATGTCTTCAATGACCCAGGGGACCCCTGTGTGTTCCTGGGGCTCCAGTGACTCCTGTGTCTTCAATAACCCAGGGGACCCCTGTGTGTTCCTGGGGCTCTAGTGACTCCTGCGGCTTCAATGACCCAGGAGACTTCTGTGTGTTCCTGGGGCTCCAGTGACTCCTGTGTCTTTAAAATGGGAGTAATCAACATTGGCTGAATGTTACCTATAGGTAAGCCTCTCATAATGCTTACCTGTAGGTACAGTAAATATCTCCAAAATGTGCAGTATTTAGGAGATATTTACTAAAGAAGCAGCCGGTGATGTTGCCGGTGCATGCACTGTGAAGGAACGGTATATTGTGCTGTTCCTCCAGAACCCTGTGCCATAAACAGTGACTCCTGTATGCATGGGCGGGAGTGATGTCACCCCGGCTCGGCCATTCATACTGCCAAAGCCCGCGAATCTGGAAAAAAGACTGGGTGAAGATTGAAGCGTCTGCAGCAGTGGCAGCGCGCTTCTGGAGGGCTTCGTTTTCAGGTAAGTCTGTTATAATGTGCTTATATGTGGTGTATACTTACACATTATGACTGTCACTGCCTGGGGCCCAATTTTTTTTTTCTTGTTTGCTGTAGCTTACTACCGCTTTAATGACTCATTTGCATTCCTGTGCCTCCAGTGACTCCTAAGACTCCAGGTACCCCTGTGTGTTTCTGAATTTCCACTGACTCTTATGTCTCCAGTGACCCCAGTGTCTCCAACAACTCCTGTACCTCTGGTGACCCCCTTTGCATTCCTATGTTTCTAGTGACTCCTGTGTCTCCAATGACTCCTGTGCATTTATGTGTCTTCAGTGACTCTTGTGCCTCCAGTGGCCCTTGTGTCTTCAGTGACCCCTGTGTGTTCCTGTGTTTCCAGTGACTCCTGTGTCTCCAGTGACCTCTAAATTCCTGTGTCTCCAATAAGCCCTGTGCTCCTCTGTCTCCAGTAACTCCTGCACTCCTGTGTCTCCAATGACCCCTGCACTCTTGTGTCTCCAGTGACCCCTGCACTCCTCTGTCTCCAGTGACCCCTGCACTCCTCTGTCTCCAGTAACTCCTGCACTCCTCTGTCTCCAGTGTCCCCTGCACTCCTGTGCCTCCAGTGACCTGTGTTCCTGTGCCTCCAGTGACTACTGTGTTCCCAGTGACCCCTGCACTCTTGTGTCTCCAGTGACCCCTGCACTCTTGTGTCTCCAGTGACCCCTGCACTCCTCTGTCTCCAGTGACTCCTGCACTCCTGTGTTCCCAGTGACCCTTGCATTCCTTCGTCTCCAGTGACTCCTGTGTCTCCAGTGACCCCTGCACTCCTGTGTCTCCAATGACCCCTGCACTCCTGTGTCTCCAGTGACCCCTGCACTCCTGTGTCTCCAGTGACCCCTGCACTCCTGTGTCTCCAGTGACCCCTGCACTCCTGTGTCTCCAGTGACCCCTGCACTCCTGTGTCTCCAGTGACCCCTGTACTCCTGTGTTCCCAGTGACCCCTGCACTCCTGTGTCTCCAATGACCCCTGCACTCCTGTGTCTCCAATGACCCCTGCACTCCTGTGTCTCCAATGACCCCTGCACTCCTGTGTCTCCAATGACCCCTGCACTCCTGTGTCTCCAGTGACCCTTGCATTCCTGTGTCTCCAGTGACTCCTGTGTCTCCAGTGACCCCTGCACTCCTGTGTCTCCAGTGACCCCTGCACTCCTGTGTTCCCAGTGACCCTTGCATTCCTGTGTCTCCAGTGACTCCTGTGTCTCCAGTGACCCCTGCACTCCTGTGTCTCCAGTGACTCCTGTGCATTCCTATGTGTCCAGTGACTCTCATGTCTCCAGTGACTTTTAAGTCTCCTCTGATCCCTATGTCTCCACTGATCCCTATGTTTTCAATGTCTCCAGTGACCCCTGTGCCTTCCTTTGTCTCCACTGACTCCTGTGCATTTCTATGACCCCTGACCCCTCCCCCAAGTGTCTCTATTACTCCAGTGTGCTCCTGTGTCTACAGCGCCCCCTGTGTCTCCAATGTACTCATGCGCACCCCTTTCTCCCTAGTGCACCCCTGTGCATCCATTTGAGTTGAAGTGTGAAGGCTCTGTGCACCCTTTTTTCCACTCAGCCTCTGGTATGCCCCACAGTTATCCAGCCTACTACATTCCATCACTAGCTCCCTTTACTGCTTCACCTCCTTCAGGTACATACCTACAATCACCCGGACTATCATCTTCCTGTGGATATGGCCCCCGATCTGTGACATCCCCGGGACAAATACAGGGGGCAGATCTCCCCAGTGGAGACGCAGACAACAATACCATCCTTACAGAGGATTGACTGAAAGACCTTTCCACACTCCATCCAAAACGTTAAAAAAAATCTTTAATTTGTGAACCTGAATAAATTAAGATTCTATTTTTTGGAGACGGATTATTGTTAAAGATTAATAACTGTGATAAAATGAAAAAAAGCAGAAGGAATAAACATAATAAGGTATCTGGCGATAGAATTGAAATAATAATGGGAAAAATAAATGTGGGAAATCAGACAATGAGCTTTCTGTGTTACAGGTGACACGCATGTTGATGAGTCCCACTGATAATGAGTTACACAGATTACAGCCCCGGACAGGCTCTCGGGGACATCATTAGTGCTTCATGAAGTGTGTTATGGTTTATTATAATGGATAAAGTAATGACCGCGGTGTCACCGTGCCAGCAGCAGATGGGACGGCTCCTGTTTAAGAGTTATGATAATTATTTGTGTTTTTCTTTATGCCCTCTCTGAAAACAATTAAGGCATTGATTAAATGGGCCGAGTCCAATTAGGACCAAGATGGAAGAGCCAAAGGGTTACTTTACATTGCAAAAATAAAACAACAAAAAGCTCCATCCATCCAGAACTCAAATTTTCAGTTTTTGGAGGATGCCGCTACAATTAATAACATAATAGCTTTCTTATTTCTTTCCATGTTTTGTTTGTTTGTAGTAGAAGAAGCACAGTGATCATTTATTGATGGACTAGGAGCTCTAATGGGATATATCACCACTGGGAATCTCCATGAGATGTAATGGATGGCTCAGGCTGACATACTGCTAATTCACCTTTAGGTGGACTGACACTTTAAAACAGTTTCTGATCCACACATGTGAACTGTAAGATCTTGTGGACACGGGATCCCGGATGTAATGACAGGGGAAACTCCTCTCCCATCCTCTGCTGCCTCCCTTTTCTTCCCTTCCCTTCCCCCCTCTTCTGTCTCACTCTCTCCCTTCCTACCTTCTGTTCACTCCCTCCTCCTATCCTCTCCTCTCCCATCCTCTGACCTTTCCCTTCCCACCTCTCCTCTCTTATCCTCTGTCCTTTCCCACCTCTCCTCTCCCATCCTCTGTCCTTTCCCTCCCCAACTGACCTCTCCTTTCCCATCCTCTATCCTTTCCCTTTTCATCTCTCCCTTTCCACCTCTCCTCTCCTCTCCTCTCCTCTCCAATCTTCTGTCCTTTCCCTTCCCAACTCTCCCCCCCCCCCCATCCCCTGTCCCTTCCCACCTCTCCTCTCCCATTCTCAGTCTTTTCTCTCCTCTCCTCTTCCATCATCTGCTCTCCTCTCCTCTCCCATGCTCTGTCCTTTCCCTCCCCACCTCTCCCATATTCTGTCCTTTCCTTTCCCCTCCCATTATCTGTCCTTTTCCCTCCCACCTCTCCTCTCCCATCCTCTGTCCTTTTTCATCTCACCTCTCCTCTCCCATCCTCTGTCCTTTTTCATCTCACCTCTCCTCTGCTTCTCCTCTCCCATCCTCTGCTTCTCCACTCCCATCCTCTGCTTCTCCACTCCCATCTTCTGTCCTTTCCTTTCCCTCTTCTCCTCTCCCATCCTCAGTAATTCCCTCCCCACCTCTCCTCTCCCATCTCCTGTCCCTTCCCACCTCTCCTCTCCCATATTCTGTCCTTTCCTTTCCCCTCCCACCTATCCTCTCTTCTCCCATCCTCTGTCCTTTTCTTCCCCACCTCACTTCTCCTCTCCAATCCTCTGTCCTTTTCCACCTCTCTTCTCCCATTCTCAGTCTTTTCCCTCCCCACCTCTCCTCTCCTACCCATCCTGTATCCTCTCCTCTTCTCTCCTCTCCCTCTCTCTCCCTCTTCCCTTCCATCCTCTGTACTTCCCCTCCTCTCCTCTGCCATCCTCAGTCCTTTCCCTTCCCACCTCTCCTCTCCCATATTGTGTCCTTTCTTTTCCCTTCCCACCTCTCCTCTCTTCTCCCACCCTCTGTCCTTTTCCTTCCCATTTCTCCTCTCCCATCCTCTGTCCTTTCTCTTCCCACCTCTCCTCTACCATCCTCTGTCCTTTCTCTTCCCACCTCTCCTCTCCCATCCTCTGTCCCTTCCCACCTCTCTTCACTCATTCTCAGTATTTTCCCTCCCCATCTTTCCTCTCTCATCATCTGTCCTTTCCCTCTACCCTCTCCTCTCCTCCATCCTCTCCTCTGCCATCCCCCGTCCCTTTCCTCTCTCCTCTCCTCTCCCATCCTCAGTCTTTTACCTCCTCTCCTCTCCCATCCTCAGTCCTTTCCTTCCCCAACACTCCTCTCCCATATTCTGTCCTTTCTTTCCCCTCCCACCTCTCCTTTCTTCTCCCATCCTCTGTCCTTTCTGTTCCCACTCTCCTCTCTCATCCTCTGTCCTTTCCCTTCTCACCTCTCCTTTCCCATCCTCTGTCCTTTTCCCTCCCATCTCTCCTCTCCCATCCTCTGTCCTTTCCCTCCTCTCCTCTCCCATCCTCTGTCCTTTCCCTCCTCTCCTCTCCTCTCCCATCCTCTGTCTTTTCCCTCCTCTCCTCTCCCATCCTCTGTCCTTTCCCTCCTCTCCTCTCCCATCCTCTGTCCTTTCCCTCCTCTCCCATCCTCTGTCCTTTCCCTCCTCTCTCATCCTCTGTCCTTTTCCTCCTCTCCTCTTTCCCTTCCCACCTCACCTCTCCTCTCATCTCCTCTCCCATCCTCTATCCTTTCCCTTCTCACCTCTCCCCTCCATCCTCTATCCTTTCCCTCACCTCTCTCCTTGTTCTCTTCTCTGCTTCCCTCTCTCTGTCTCCTTTTCTTATTTGCATTCATTTTCACATTGCTTGGTCTTCCTCTATCACCTTGCCATTATTAATTGCCCCCCCACCCCCGGCACACACACCCAGAGTACATCATCACATGGCCAGGGGCTGCGAATGTAACCTTCTACAACATTATTAATGGCTCCTCCGATGGTCCCTGGACGACTCCCCTTTTGAAGGTAAAGACTGCAATCTGTCACCTCTGGCCGATCCACTGAAAACTACATCCAATTCCGCTGGAGGGGACACCCAAGAACGCAGGCACAGCTGCTGCATCGTCGCAGGCCGCTGCTTCCCTGCAAATAACTCAGGAGAAGCTGCCTCCTCTGTGAACATGGGCACATCTGGGCTCTGCCTGGCACCACGGGGCACACACTCATACATATGCTTCTTAAAAGGGAACTCCGGACACATTACAAATGGAGATAGCTTTTAAATAAAACAAAAATGTCTAAATCATAAAATCAATGTAATGAGCAATTCCAGACCATAGCAAAGCAATCCAAGCAATCACTGCAACTGTGCTAAAGGAGAAAGGTCTGTTCAATGTGCCGTACTAACAACCTCATCTAGAAGGTCTAGAAGACTGCTATTGGCTGTTCATATAAGGGATCCATGGGCGGTGTATGCACCTGACATACAAAATGTTACAGGCTCCTTCCCCCGAAAAGTGATATTTTGGTTATAGTTAGAGATACATTATATTGCCAAAAGTATTGAGCCCCTCCCCTCCAAATCATGTGATTCAGGTGTTCCAATCCCCTCCAAATCACGTGATTCAGGTGTTCCAATCCCCTCCAAATCATGTGATTCACGTGTTCCAATCCCCTCCAAATCATGTGATTCAGGTGTTCCAATCCCCTCCAAATCATGTGATTCACGTGTTCCAATCCCCTCCAAATCATGTGATTGACGTGTTCCAATCCCCTCCAAATCATGTGATTCATGTGTTCCAATCCCCTCCAAATCATGTGATTGACGTGTTCCAATCCCCTCCAAATCATGTGATTCACGTGTTCCAAACCCCTCCAAATCATGTGATTCAGGTGTTCCAATCCCCTCCATGGACACAGGTGTATAAAGTCATCCCCTAGGCATGCAGTCTGCTTCTACAAACATTGGTGAAAGAATGGGTCGCTCTCAGGAGCTCAGTGACTCCAAGCGTGGTCCCGTGATAGGTGGCCACCTGGGCAATAAGTCCATCCGTGACATTTCCTGGCTACTAAATATTCCACGCTCAACTGTTAGTGGGATTATAACAAAGTGGAAGCAACTGGGAACAGCAACTCAGCCACCAAGTGGTAGGCCACGTCACATGACAGGGCGGGGTCAGCGCATGCTGAAGCGCACAGTGCGCAGAAGTCGCCAACTGTCTGCGGAGTCAATAGCTAAAGACCTCCAAACTTGGTGTGGCCTTCAGATGAACCCAACAACAGTGCGTAGAGAGCTTCATGGAATGGGTTTCCATGGCCGAGCAGCTGCATCCAAGCCTTACATCAAGTGCAATGCAAAGCATCGGATGCCGTGGTGTAAAGCACGCCGCCACTGGACTCTAGAGCAGGGGAGACGTGTTCTCTGGAGTGACCAATCATGCTTCTCTGTACGATGGACATGTCTGGGTTTGGCGGTTGTCAGGAGAACGGTACTTGCCTGACTGCATTGTGCCCAATGTAAAGTTTGGTGGGATTATGGTGTGGGGTTGTTTTTCAGGGGTTGGGCTTGGCCCCCTAGTTCCAGTGAAGGGAACTCTTAAGGCGACATTTTGGACAATTTCATGTTCCCAACTTTGTGGGAAGAGTTTGGGGATGGCCCCTTCCTGTTCCAACATGACTGAGCACCAGTGCACAAAGCAAGGTCCATAAAGACATGGAGGAGCCAGTTTGGGGTGGAGGAACTTGACTGTCCTGCACAGAGTCCTGACCTCAACCCCATAGAACACCTTTGGGATGAATTAGAGCGGAGACTGCGAGCCAGGCCTCCTCCCCCGACATCAGTGCCTGACCTGACAAATGTGCTTCTGGAAGAATGGTCCAACCTTCCCATAGACACCCTCCTAAACCTTGTGGACGGCCTTCCCAGAAGAGTTGAAGCTGTTATAGCTGCAAAGGGCGGGGCCAACTCAATATTGAACCCTACGGACTAATACTGGGGGGGGCATTAAAGGTCATGTGAGTGGAAAGGCCGGCCAACCAATACTGCGGGCAATATAGTGTATCTATGGTCTCGGTCAGCCCCTGACTTCTTTTTATGCCTTAAGTGCTTCAACAATGAGATCTTCCTGAAATAATTTCTAACACTGTGCTTGCCTGGAAGTTTTTGGGTGTTTCCGCCCCCCTCTGTGTGTCTCAGCTCCTCCCTTTACAATCTATAATATACAATAAATAAGGATCCAGCAGGGATGGTGGGAACCCCTCATAATGTTCACAGTAGGTGTATAGACCCAGAAACTCAGCACAGGGATGGTGGGAACCCCTCATAATGGGCACAGTGGGTGTACAGACCCGGGAACTCGGCACAGGGATGGTGGGAACCCTTCATAATGGGCACAGTGGGTGTACAGACCCGGGAACTCGGCACAGGGATGGTGGGAACCCCTCATAATGGGCACAGCGGGTGTACAGACCCGGGAACTCGGCACAGGGATGGTGGGAACCCCTCATAATGGGCACAGCGGGTGTACAGACCCGGGAACTCGGCACAGGGATGGTGGGAATCCCTCATAATGGGCACAGCGGGTGTACAGACCCGGGAACTCGGCACAGGGATGGTGGGAATCCCTCATAATGTGCACAGCGGGTGTACAGACCCGGGAACTCGGCACAGGGATGGTGAGAACCCCTCATAATGGGCACAGCGGGTGTACAGACCCGGGAACTTGGCACAGGGATGGTGGGAACCCCTCATAATGGGCACAGCGGGTGTGCAGACCCGGGAACTCGGCACAGGGATGGTGGGAACCCCTCATAATGGGCACAGCGGGTGTGCAGACCCACACAAAGACCTCTCCAATAGAGTCCCTAGAGATAGAAGAAACAAGTGATCCCAGGCTATGCACAATCCTCTTTATCACTTGTGTGAATGTGACGTCATTATAAATATCTACAAGTGATTTTTCCTGACCCCGGGATCCTGCAGTATGGAAATGTTCTCTGTGTACAAGTCAGTCCTGGAAGATTAGCTGCACTCAGCCGGTAGCGGGAGCATGCTGAGATTTGTAGTTCCGGAACAGCTGAAGGGTGGCGCGTCTCCCGGGTTCCATCCATTTACATGATACAAAAAGCCCAATAAATGATGGAGTGGCTCTGCGGTGCTGACACAGGACTGGCGGCTCCACAGAATGAACATTTCAGACAGATCCGGACTAATGAGGTGAGACTGTCAGAGAGCGTCATGGACTGTCATCCATTCCTCCATCGTGGGGGTCTGTATGACGGCACCATTCATAGCAGTCATGTCCAACCGGGGGGGGGGGGCCTTGCAGCACTTTTTCTGTTGCTGCTGTCCCAGCTCTAGTACAGATCTTCTCCATTGTGCATTACATTACCAAGGGGGGGGGGGGGGCACCTAAACAGTCCATTTAATGTACATCTGATCAGGTGATACCACACTACAGGGGTTATGGTGACACAAAGAGGTCAGACAATCAGATTGTAACTTGTATGGCCAGCGTGAGAAAGCAGGTCCAATGTAAGAGTGTGTATGTGCCATGCCTGGCCGATCCCCATGGAGGATGTAAATCAATGTAGGAGGAACTGTTACTGCACTGCTACTACAACCGCTACTACACTGCTACTACAACGCCTACTACACTGCTACTACAACCCCTGCTACACTGCTACTACACTGCTACTACAACCGCTACTACACTGCTACTACAACGCCTACTACACTGCTACTACAACGCCTACTACACTGCTACTACAACCGCTACTACACTGCTACTACAACGCCTACTACACTGCTACTACACTGCTACTATACTGCTACTACAACGCCTACTACACTGCTACTACACTGCTACTACAACCGCTACTACACTGCTACTACAACGCCTACTACACTGCTACTACAACCCCTACTACACTGCTACTACAACCCCTACTACACTGCTACTACAACCCCTACTACACTGCTACTACAACCCCTACTACACTGCTACTGCACTGCTACTACAACCCCTACTACACTGCTACTACAACCCCTACTACACTGCTACTACACTGCTACTACACTGCTACTACAACCCCTACTACACTGCTACTACAACCCCTACTACACTGCTACTACACTGCTACTACAACCCCTACTACACTGCTACTACAACCCCTACTACACTGCTACTACACTGCTACTACACTGCTACTACAACCCCTACTACACTGCTACTACACTGCTACTACAACCCCTACTACACTGCTACTACACTGCTACTACAACCGCTACTACACTGCTACTACAACGCCTACTACACTGCTACTACAACCCCTGCTACACTGCTACTGCACTGCTACTACAACCCCTACTACACTGCTACTACACTGCTACTACAACCGCTACTACACTGCTACTACAACGCCTACTACACTGCTACTACACTGCTACTACACTACTACTACAACGCCTACTACACTGCTACTACACTGCTACTACAATTCCTACTACACTGCTACTACATTGCTACTACAACCCCTACTACACTGCTACTACAACGCCTACTACACCATTACTTCAACCCCAGTACACTGCTACTACACTGCTACTACAACGCCTATTACACCGTTACGTCAACCCCTACTACACTGCTACTACACTGCTACTACAACGCCTATTAGACCGTTACGTCAACCCCTACTACACTGCTACTACACTGCTACTACAACGCCTATTACACCGTTACGTCAACCCCTACTACACTGCTACTGCACTGCTACTACACTGCTACTACGCTGCTTCTTCAACCCCTACTACACTGCTACTACACTGCTACTACAACGCCTATTACACTGTTACTTCAACCCCAGTACACTGCTACTACACTGCTTCTTCAACCCCTACTACACTGCTACTACAACGCCTATTACACTGTTACTTCAACCCCAGTACACTGCTACTACACTGCTTCTTCAACACCTACTACACTGCTACTACAACGCCTATTACACCGTTACTTCAACCCCTACTACACTGCTACTGCACTGCTACTACACTGCTTCTTCAACCCCTATTACACTGCTACTGCAACGCCTATTGCACTGTTACTTCGACCCCTACTATACTGCTACTACACTGCTACTTCAATGCCTACAACACCATTACTTCAACCCCTACTACACTGCTTCTTCAACCCCTATTACACTGCTACTACACTGCTACTACACCGCTACTGCAACGCCTATTGCACTGTTACTTCAACCCC